>NC_047672.1:2297500-2517500 GCF_011762505.2 Arvicanthis niloticus
CATGGAAGGTTGTATTGAATGAGCATAGATAAGTCAGCTTGTGAGCTTATGATTCTGAGAGTGATGTCTGTCTCTTCCATTCCTGCTGGCTTTTGAATGGAAGTATTCAGACACAGAACCAAGGGCTTTTAATACAAAAAAACTAGTTTCTTCCCTTCCTTCCTTCCTTCCTTCCTTCCTTCCTTCCTTCCTTCCTTCCTTCCTTCCTTCCTTCCTTCCTTTCTTCCTTCATCCACACTTCTTTTCTAAGTTAAGGACTCACTAAGTCTGGTCTGGAATTTATTGTTAAGCCCAGGCTGCACCTGAGTGTTGATTATAAGCATGACCTGTTTTATCCGGTGAAAGTTGATGGTTGTACATGCTTCTAGCATGTTTGGGAAAACCAGGTTAGCATAGTTCTTTCTATGAGATTCAAAGCATATACGATACCAGAGATATGATACAGACTCCAGTATGTGGGGGGACTTTCAAAGTAGAAGCATACTGAAGTACCTTAAGGAAAAGATGTAGGTAAGATCACCTAGCCTGTGTAAGCAATTATAGTTCAGAAAATGTATGTTTCTGTGCACTGCATGCATGCTGGTGGTTCCTATGTCAGTGTGGGCCGTGATAGTTACCTTTATGATGGGTTTGTATAAGTGTGGTCCATGATATTCACACACATGACAAAGTCCCCTGATAGTGCATTCTTAGGATGTATCTCTACTAAGTGACTCATGACTGTATAACTCAAGAACAGCAACACTGAGGAAATTAATATATGCAAGCAGATTTTTTATTTTCTTTTTTGTATTGGATAGTTTATTTACATTTCAGATGCCATCTCCTTTCCCCATTTCCCCTCCCTAGAAAACCCCTATCCCATCCCCCCTTCTCCTTTTTGATTTTATACAATTTTTTAATGTTAATCAAAGGCTTTATAAGTTTGGTAATGCTCAATTACAAGATGCCCATACAATCAGAAGTGTAACTCAATACCCAACCTAGATATACCAACTATCTTTGACTGGCAGAGACACGTGAACATCTGACTCTATGCCCCCCCCCCCCCGTCACCTAGTCCTCCTCTCCTTACTCCTCCTCTTCCTCTCTTTACTCCTTCCACCTTAGCTCCTCCTACATATCACCCTTCCTGTTAAAATAAAACTTTCTCTTAAAATACAATTAGAGCATAACTATACCAATTTGTGTCAGTAAGGTACAAGATAGACCCAATACCCAGTCCATCATTTTCTTGACTAACCAGAACCTCTGTCATCCCTCCTAACTAAAAGACTTAGTTTCCAACCTGGCTTATTTCTTGGCTTTAGAATGAATGTCAGCTGAAAACCATCCTCTCAAATCTTTTCTCTCAAAGTAAATAGCAAGGATTGGCTATGAGACTATAAGTCTTCAACCCCATCAGAAATCCAGAATGACTGAGTTAACTGAAATTATGGGAAGCACAAAGCATAGCTTCTAAAACTTAGCCAATTTATAGAGACCACTGAACACCTGGACAGTCCCTATACTACAAAATGGTAGAACATCTGATCTTCAGCCTTCTGGCCCAGGGTCATCTGACAGACCTAGTGATGCAGAATTATTAAGGGCTGATTACTCTGTCTTGGCAGATATAATCACTCAACTATTCCACAAGTGTGTCCTTTTCTGGATAGTGATTTGTCTGTAGATGACAAGAGGCAATTCTTGCCTAGTGACTGTCTCACCACAACTGAAGTAACTCTAAAGATGCTCAATTTCTTCTTAGAATCCAAGACAGGAAGCTGTCAGGAGCAGATAAGTCTCTAATCAAAATGAACATTAATACAGAAGTGTTTGTAACGTCAATTCTGTGGACTTCTGATATTTTGAAAACCAACTATCCATGTAAGGCAATCTGGACTGTTGTCTGTTAACTCCTCTCAACTATTTCTGAATAAAATACAGAAAACACCCTAACAATAAACTCAGAGCCATGAATTTGCTATAAGCCCTTAACTCACAGGCTAACCATCTCAAATCAGTTAGAAAAGTTAAAGAAGGACTGGGTCTAAGCGCAAGCAGATGTTAATAGCAGTGTGTAAAGAGTACACAAAAGTTGGTTTGTAGACACTAAGTTCTGTTGGAAACTGTGTCGAAGTCAGGGAAGAAAGTGTATAATGAATACTGTCAGTAGCAAAGATGATATTAATAGGAGGTCGTGCGTGCTTTTTGAATTAGGAAATAGTTCCAAATGGTAAGTCTAAGATTGAGGTTGTGATAGTGGCTTCAGATGATGGAGTGAGTATAGCGGACGGACTATTTTCCTGCAGTCATGTGACTGGTTCTGAGCCTTGACCTCAGTTTCGTGGTGCTGTGAAACTGCCTCACATCACAAGCATGTACTATTTGAAGCTATGTCAGTTATATTAGGTATCTGTTTATGACAGTAACAACAAACACTCCTTTGGATTGCGGGTTACCGTCTTATTGAATGGATGTGATGATTCCAGTGTGCCCTGTTTTGTATTGTCTTGCTGTTGTTAGAGTACTGCAGTGAACCTTTTTGTGTGTGTGTGTGTGTGTGTGTGTGTGTTTGCATGCAGAATGCTCTGATGTCAAATTCCTGGACACTTATTGGATATATAATAGGTTCTATACAGTGAACATTTGGATAGTGCAAAGTTCTTCAGCTTCTGGTTGCCACTACTGCAGACCCTACCCCCACCTTCAATATTAACCACATTTGAACTGTTTGTAATGCATTTCAAGATGGATTCAGTGACATTTGATGTTTATTTTAAAGATGCCAAGTCTTCCTGTATTAGGATGCATCAGTGTCCACTTGTGTCTATGGAGAGGTCTTCACACATGTAGTTCCATATTAAGGCTGGTGCTCTGTGGTTGAGGAATTCTGAGTGAGATCTTTTCATTCAGCAGCTGTTTTGGGGGATTTTTGTCTATTTAGTGGCTGTCATTTTATTGAATTCCTTGTTGCTTTTTGCTTGTTACTTAATTTTCTCAGGTATTGTATAATTCTATAATATATAATATATACTATAATACATATAACATATATTACAGTATATATAATAACATCCATAATATATTCTATAATTTTATGATAGACTATAATAATATTATAATTATATAATAATTATAAAATGTAATATAATTATAGAATACATTATATAATAACTACTTATAAATTATTTTTGTAGGGATGCCTCCGAGGTTTAGAGTACTCTTCTAGAGGTCTCCGGTTTGCTTTCCAGCATCCATATGGCTGTAACTTTAGTTCCATGGAATTTGATGCCCTTTTCTGACCTCTGCAGGACCTGTATGTCCATGGTGCATAAACACACATGCAGGCAAAACACTTGTACATGTTTAATAAACATAAATAAATTCTAAGAAATGTTTTTGTTTCCTCTTCTCTAACATGTATTTGTTAGATGGTTCTGGTTTCTTGTGTGATTTGTAGTATTAATTTTTCCCAGACAAGCTATAGTTTTCTTGGCTCAGTCTTGGCTTCAGTAGAGAAGTCTCTAGACTTCCTTAGTTAGAGAAAGTCATAGTTTGAGAGACTCATAGCTCTAGTCACCTTGTATCTTAGAGTTTTATTACTGTGAAGAGACATCGTGATGGCGGGAACTCTTATAATGGAAAGCATATAATTGGGGCTGGCTTACAGTTTCAGAGGTTTAGCCCATTGTCACCATAGTGGGAAGCATGGCAGCGTGCAGGCAGACGTGCTGGAGAGGTGCCTGAGAGTTCTACATCTGGATTTGCAGGCAGTAGGTGTGATTGACATACTGGATACATCTTTAGCATCTGAGACCTCAAAGCCCACCCCAGTGATGCACGTCTTCTAACAAAGCCACACCTACTCCAACAAGGCCACACCTTCTACTAGTGCTACTCCATATGGGCCTATGGGGCCATTTTTATCCAGACTACTACATTCCACTCTCTGGTCCCTATAGGCTTATAGACATATCATAATGCAAAATGCATTTTATTCCAACTTCAAAAATTCTCATAGTCTATAACGATTCTCAAACTTTAGAGTCTCTTTTGAAATTAAGGCAATCTCTTACCTGTAATTCTCTGTAAAATCAAAATAAAAAAGCAGATCCCATACTTCTGACATATAATGTCACAGAGTATACATTATTATTCCAAAAAGGAGCAAAGTGATGAATTACTGTCCCAAAGCAAAACTGAAAACTATCTGGACAAACTCCAAACTCTGCAGCTCATGTCTGATGTCAAAGCAGTCCTCAGATCTCAATTCCTTTCAGCTTTGTTGACTGCAACACACTCCTTTCTCCTGGGTAGCAGTCCCTCAGCAGGTCTCCCATGGCTCTGGCATCTCGAACATCTTGGGGTCTCCAAGGCAACCCAGGCTTCATTTTCACAGTTTTACACAATGTCCTCTAGGCCTCCATGCAGTGATATCCCTGACACATGCCTGTCACAATAGACTTCCTTAGCCATAGAGGGAGACTTATAACCCTTTTCTTGTAACTTTGACTCTAAAGCCAGATCCACGTGGCTGAAGTGTCATCTTTACTGGCGTTCTGTTTTTGATGGTTTCCTTCACTGCCCGAGCTTGGCTGTCCTAAAACTCAGTCTCTAGACCAGGCTGGCCTCAAACTCAGAGAATTGACTGCGTCTGCTTCTGGAGTGCTGGGATTAAAGGCGTGTACCACCACACCAGGTCCTAAACTTTTCTTTAATTTCTTTTCACAAGTTGAACTCTTAGCTGGGTGGGATCTTTCCCTGAGGACAGTGCACCCTTTATTTTACTTAACATTAGAATTTCCTTTAATCTGTTTATCTCCTTGAACACAGGACTTAGCTTCATTCTGCTTCTCAGTGGCCCCTCTCTCCTTGAGCTGCGCACTTTGCATTGTTCTTGTTTAGTTTGCTCTTTTTCATTGCATATCTTAAGAGTCAAAACTAATAATCACGCGACAGAATCAATACTAGACTGTTTTGACATTTGTTCTGCCAGCACAGTGAGTCCACAACCCTTCAATTTAACCTCAGGCAGACTTTTTGAAGAAGGACAAAAAGCCGCCACATTCTTTGCCAGAATATCACAGGAATGATCTCTAGGCCCTGTGGTGATTTTCTTCTCTGTAACCTCTTGATCCAGGCCCCCACAGCTCAAACCACCCTCAGCACCACTGTCTTCCACGTTCCTAATTGCATGGCCAATTAAGCCCCACTCAAAGTGTTCAACTGCTTTTCCAAAAAAGTCCCAAAGTCTACATTCCTCCCAACATGAGCATGGTCAGGCCTATCAATCACAGCAATATCCCACTCCCAATACCACGTTCTATTTTAGGGTTTCATTGTTATAAAGAGACACCGTGACCACAGCCACTCTTAGGAAGGACACCATTTAATTGAGGCTGGCTTACAGTTTCAGAGTTTCAGTTCATTATCATCATGGAGGGAAGCATGGTGGCATGCAGTTTGACATGGTGCTGGAGAGGTAGCCGAGAGCTTTTCACCTGGATCCACAGGCACAGGGAGAGACTGCCACACTGGATGTTTTGTGGAGTAGGTGGTGAGTGAATTAGTTGGCTGGTTAAAAAACACGTAGAATTAGACTTGCTGATTTAGTGATACCTGGCTTACTTATTGGCTCACTAAGCTTTTTAGCCTTGGGCCAGTAACTCAGTTCATCAGAGCATGCCTCCATAATGGTATCAGGTCATGCTGGGGACGGGGTGGCTGTCTCTCACTGGGTCCTTGAACTTGCTGTTTTCCTGCCTGAGCTTCCCTGCTGTGGGGATTATAGGCTAAGCCTATAAAGGTCTTGGATTCTCAAGTTCAGTCTGTGTTACCTTTATTCCCTAAAGCCTCCATGCTTTGGGTGCCTAGAAACCTACTCTACTATGGGCCTGTGATCCCTGACATGGGAGACTATGAGATTCACTTTGTTATTCATTCCTGCGCCCAGATCTGAAGTGTGTAGACTTGTAGGGGCTTCAGATGGGCCTTGTCCTATAGGACCTAGGCATCTCAGGGTCTGGCCTTGCCCTCTCCTGTGGTCTGAAGAACTCACACCCCATGGAGATAGGACAATAGGTATGGTACAAAGGCAGCCAGCTTGTGTATTTTACTTGATATGCTTTAGAAAATACTGAAGCCAGCATATGGTAAAATATGTTTTTAAATAAAAAAAAAATCATAAAATTAAGATTTAGAAATTTCAAGTGGAAGCATTAAATATCAAACATCTTGAAATAATCTGTAAATTAGAACAAATTCCTTGTTCCTTTGTAGTCCCAGGAAACCTTTTACCCACTATAAGCAAAGCTAAAGCTGGCTGCACTGGGTGCTGTGATCAGCGGTGGTCAGCTGAGATGGGGTCCTCAGGCTCCTCAAGCTCCTGAGACGGCTTTTCCGTGTACCCTTCCAGCAGATGGTCTGAGCGATGTTTTTTACCCTCCTCCCCTTTTATATTTAGGAGATTATTGAATGCTTTTGGAACAGAAATTAGTATTCTGGCAGTTGTTTTCGTAAAGGCGTTTGGAATCTACCAGAGTATCTTGACAGAAAATGGGCTTCTTTCTCCTGTATCGAGATGGGAAAGAGATGCTCTCGTCAGATGATCCTCAGGAGATGGCAGGAGCTATGTCTAGACATATGTCATGGCATTTTAAGAAAATTACGTAGTCAATCCGAAAGTTTAGGAAGTGAGGAAGTAAGTCCTTTCACAGAGCCCGAGCTGGAGTTAACTGCAACTTGGGTGTGGGTTCTTTTCTGCGCTTTACCAGCTCTTTAGCCTGGGCAGCTTAGCTTTGCAGTGCCCCAGTTCTCCTGTCTGCAAAAATGGGACAACCGTGTCTTCTTTGTGAAGGTCAGAAGAATGTGACAGCTCCGTGAGAGTCAGGGGTCGGAGACACAGACATGAGCATTATTCATACTTCTGTTCTGGACCGACAAGCCAATGTTATAAGCTATGCTACTTTCAGATGATTCTCAGCGAGCACAGTTTGTTTCACTCTCTCTCTTTTTTTTAACCTCAAGGGAGTATTCTAGGCTTGGTGTGCTTACAGTGAAAGACGTGAGTGAGCGGGGTGTGGTCTCGAGCATTGCCGTCTAAACCTGTGTTGATGACTTTGTGCTTTTAGGTATACCAAGCTTGGCTACGCAGGCAACACTGAGCCACAGTTCATTATTCCGTCATGTAAGTAAAGCTCTTCCTCGGGGTCTAAAGGCTTGTGTTTCTCAGCGTTTTAAAGCATCCCAGTTCTGTGTATCAGGGTGTCTTTGTAATGTTTTTAGTGTCTTCTTTTAGACTGTCACCCACTTCCTTGAAAGGGCTGCCTAACTCTGAGTGTCACTATGGGAGGCGGTTGTCACCTGGACCTCATTAGCAGCACACAGGTTCTCAATCCCTTCAACTCTTTCTTTGGTTGGCTTTCTAGTTTCACCTCGGGAGGCTTCAAGGGGCCTTTCATTGTTTTCTAAGTGTCTGGAACAGTCACTCTGGTTCCTTAAGACTGATCTGTAACTGTAGGGAAGCACAGTTTCACCTGGCTGAGTATCTATGGCATGGCACCAGTTACTGCTGAAACACTGTTTGTTTGCTTGCTTGTTTGTTTGTTTGTTTGTGAGAGGCCTGTGATTGCCCTTGCCGTACCATTCAGAATGTTCTGTTTGTTTAACAGCAGCCAAGGGTGGTGCACTCAGGTGTCATGCCTTGGGCATGGGCTCCCCCTAACTGTTCTTTATTGCCCATAGGCATCTTTCCAGAGGGATAGTCAGGCTTTAGAGATAGACTTCTCTGGTTTGAATCCCAGAGACATTTTGCCCAAAGGAAAGGGGAGTAAACCTGTTTGTTGCTGCTGAGACCCTAGGACCCCAGCTCAGAAGGAGAGATTGGATACAGTGTATTCAAGTCAAGGCCAAAGCCTTTCTGTGGTTAGTGTGAGCATCCGATCACTAGACAGCCCACTCCAGATTTCTTGAGGAGATCTGAGCCACAAGTTCCAGTTCTGTGCCTGAGGGAGAGTGACAGCCCTGGCTTCCCTGGGGTGTGCAGGTGCCATATGTGGGGTATGCCTGGTGATGGGTGTTATTGGTCTGCTGTGTCCTCATTTTATTCATAAAGTGTAGTGTTGTCTGATAAGGATGCCTAAAGAATAGCAGACCAGGGGACTTAGTCACCAGAATCATATCATGATTCTGCAAGTCCAGAGTCCAAGTTCAAGTGCACACCTGGTGGCACATCTTTTCCCAGACTTATGGAGGGGCTGTTTTCTTCCCCATTGTGCTATCATGTCACCTTTGCTCTGTGTGAGCATGTGTGATTGTGAGAGAACTGGTGTCCCTTCCTATCAGGCTGCCACTCAAATTTCATTACGACCCTGCCCTTGTAACCTTTGAAAAGTCACTATCTTCATAAAAATCCTGTCTCCAAATTTAGCAATAATGGAAGCCGGCCTTCTTTCTGTGGAGGCTTAGTTAGGCCCATGACCTTTGACCCCTCCATGACCTCTGACATCTGTACAGTGATCAGCCACTGAACTTCATCAGGAGGAGTGGTCATTCCATGCTGAGTTGACAAATTGGCCTTTCTCGTTTTTTTTTTTTTCAAAGCAGAGATTAGATTTTTTTAACCTTGTTAAGTGCTTCATCTAGGGCGGACTGACTGCTCCCTTTGCTTTGCTGCCATCTGAAACTCAGCAGCGTTCGGTGAGCTGCACCATTTAACTTGTCCTCATTCATAGAGGGAATTGAAACCTATTATTAGCAGGAGTCACTGTCAAAAGGCAGGTGAGCACTCAGACTGGGGCTGTGAGGAGCTCGGCAGTGACAACAACTAGAAGACTAAAGATGGCAGAGAATGGGGAGTCAGAGGATGGGAATGTTAAAAATTTAGCTGTTTAAAATTTTACTTGTTTGTTTTTATGTGTATGGGTGTTTTGCCTGCATGTATATCTGTACACCATGTGTGTGCAGTGCCTGCAGCGGCCAGAAGAGGGCGTTGGATCCTCTGGGATTGGAGTTACACATGGTTTTGAGCCACTGTGTGGGTACTGGGAATTGAACCCAGGTTCTCTGAAAGAGGGGACATGCTTTCAAGTCCTGAGCCATCTTTTCCTCCTTATCTTTTTATTTTGTAGTTTATATGTGTATGTGGTGTGTGTGCGTGAGTGCTTGTGCGTGTGCACTTGTGCGTGAGTGAAGATCCCTGCACAGTCCAGAAGAGGACATCAAGTCCCTGGATTTATAGGCAGTTCTGAGCCACCTGGGATGGGAACTAGGAGACAAATTCAAGTCCTCTGCAGGAGTGGTATGTGTTCTTAACCATAGGGCCATCTCTCCAGCCCCAAACGGAGATACTGTTAGCTGCGTTCTCGTGGGAGAGCCTTGCCAGAAACACAGTTGAAGATGTTAGTGCAGATGTGGGCGTTGAGGCAGGTGCAGGCCTTCAGTCACTCTGGACCACTCACCCACTGCTCGTTTCTGTGCTGAGAGCTTTTCTGTTTAAGTGTAGAGGTCTCATTTACAAGACCGGTTTGAGGGTGTGTGTGCTGAAGTGGCTTCAGGACAGGTGATCTGAGCTTGCCTGGCATTCACCAGACCCATGTCCCATAGAGCAGGAGAGAGGGAAAGAAGAGGGGCAGAGAGGAGTGAGGGAGTGTGTGTAAGGGCTGTGATCCCCAGGGGCCAAGGCCAAATGTGGGTGTGGAGAAGTGGAAGCTGAGCTCCATGCAGCCCTGCAGGAGATGGGGTTGAAGTTTGGAGAAGAGTCATGTGATAAAGACTGGATTGTCTTTCTAGGGAACCTCATTTTGCACATCAGGAATCCCTTATGAGCTTATAAGCTCCCGGGGGCTTCTTTCAGGGCCTGGCTGCTGGAACTATACTGGAAGTACATCTGTCCAGACTGTTAGTAGATCTGTCCAGGCCTCACTTGTGTTGGTCTGTTGAAGATTTTGTGTAGACTAGGCCTCATTGTTTGGAGGAAGTTTATTCTTTTTTTTTTCTTCCCATTTTTATTTTGAGGTTGTTGGAGACGTTGGGAGCTGAGGAGAGTGTGGTGAGCACAGCAGTAAGGAGGGCAGAGGAACAGGGAATGTGGAGGGGGGGTTCCCTGTGCTCACTGCATCCTGGGGGAGTTGCCAGCAGCTCAGACTAGGTGAGTTCTGGGATGAGGGCTTGCCCACAGAGGGGCCTGAGGCAGTATTTGTTGCTGTTCTTTCTTGAGACTAATCTTACTGTATAGCCCTGGCTGGAACTCTCCATGTAGACCAGGCTGGCCTCTAACTCACATAGCTTTACCTGCCTCTGCTTCCCTGACTGCTGAGATTAAAGGTGTGTGCCCCCACTCCTGGCTTGTTTTTTTTTTTTTTTAATTAAATGAAAGTAAATATAGCCTTAATATTATGGCTTGGTTAATAAAATGCAAAAGAAAATATAGTAAAGTTCCCTGGACCCCACCTACAGAAGCACACTAACATTTCATCTTCATGTCAGAGTAAACACCTCCAGTCAGGTGCTACATAAGGCAGTGCCGGCCAGCGCTGGCTGGCGGGCGTGTGACACAGGCCTTGGAACGTTTCAGTTGGTATAAGTGTACCTGAAGGGAGGTTCTCAGATGTCAGCTGTCTGTGACCGACACCCTTCTGGCTGAATCTCAGCCCTTCCTTCCTGTTCTTTCCTCCGGTGGGTATTTTCTGCCTAGGTCTCTAGTGTTATGTTTCAGCTTTACATCCTGTGTAGAAAGGTCCGCTGTGCTGTGAATTTTTAAAGCAATTTTCTACAACATTTCAGCATTATCTTAAAAAACAAACTCTTCAATGCTGTCTTTAGTATCTATCACTGCTAATGTGTGCAGTTGTAAAGCTGAGTATGGTGTGAGTATAACACTTAGTCTCCTTTTGCAGACCAGATCTTAAACTCACAACCCTCTTGCCTCGGCGTCCCTGTGCTGGGATTACAGACATAGGTCATTACATCCAGCTAACATTTTAGCAGCATGAATATTTCCCGGTTTTCTATTATGTGAAACAATGTAGCGAACATCTCCTATGCACACGCCCATCTTCCTGAGCTGGGATCTCAGCAGCTCTGGTTGTGTGGCCGCCATGCAGCTGTCTGATTTCTCAGGACTCCAGTGTTGGCCTCTGCCCACCAGCAACTCCAGTGAGGGTCTGTCTTCCCTGCGACAGCCTCAAATTCAGTGAATGTAATGTTACCTGGCTTCTAGAATTTTATTTCTCTAATTATCGGTAAAGCTAAGCACTATTTATTAGCTGTTCAATGCTTTTTTTTTTCATTTTTAAAATTGCATTTTTGGTAAGTTTGGGTGTCATGGGGACACTTAGCACCATGTACTGGTTTGTTACGGCTATTGTTCCTATTCTTGTGATTATTTGTTTATTTTTGTGGCGTCTGTGTGTACTAACCACTGAGCTACATTCCTGGTGCACTGTGACACTTTTAAACTGATTTTTTTTTGTCATCTAGAAATTTTAAATTTTGATAGAGTTTCAGCTTGTAATGTCTCTATTTTTAAAAGTGCACTCCCATTCCAAAGAACTCATAAGGAGTTGTGTATTTTCCGAGTTAAGTTTTGAATATGCATGAAAGACAGCTAGCTGATTTTATTTCCAAGTCCAAGCCAGTTAGTTGCCCCCGCACCAGTGATGACAAGTGCACTCCCATGTGACACTCCTTTTCTGTCACACCAAGGTCACACTTATGCTTGGGAATATTGTTCTGGAGACAGGATTTGCTTTACCAGATAGCTCAGGACTGTTCATCTTCTGCCTCAGCCTCCAGAGTGCTGGGATGACAGATGTGAGCCACCGTGCTGGCTCATGCTTAGGTCTTTGTTTTCTTCATTGACGCGTTTGTCTGTCTCTGCTTCAGGGATGCAGTCTGAATCCCACTGTTGTGTTGTACAGTTTTCTTTAGTGGCTTTGATGGCCTTTCTTTCTTTCTTTTTTTTTTTTTTTCTGAGACAGGGTTTCTCTGTGTAGCCCTGGCTGTCCTAGAACTCACTCTGTAGACCAGGCTGGCCTCGAACTCATTGATGGCCTTTCTTTCTTTCTTTCTTTCTTTCTTTCTTTCTTTCTTTCTTTCTTTCTTTCTTTCTCTCTTTCTCTCTCTCTCTCTTTCTCTCTCTCCTTTCTTTCTTTCTCTCTTTCTCTCTTTCTCTCTCTCTCTCCTTTCTTTCTTTCTCTCTTTCTTTTTTTCCTTCTTTCTTTTTTGAATGACTTGGCTCTTTATACTGTAAATTTTAGAATCAGTTTGATAATTATAAAAAACTACGAGGAGGTCTTGATTTGAAATACTCTTTTTAGAGACTAATTTAAGATTTTTTACATTTAATTGATATTCACGGATAAGAATTGAGTCGTCAGTTCCTGTTCGTGAAGGCAGAAGGGGCACTGCCATTGTTCATTCATGTCTTGTGGGTTCGTCAGTAAAAGTTTTATCTTCTTTAAACTCTTCCACATGCTTTTTTTTTTTTGGTTAGATTTATTTTTTAGCAGTTTTTATGTTTTATTGTGTGTGAATTTGTTTTTAAAATTAAACTTTCTAATTAGTTCTTGCTAGCCACATAAGCACACTCTCGGGGCTGGAGCTGCTCAGAGTGTGTACTGCTCTTTCCAAGGATCTGAGTTCAGTTCCCAGTTCTCATGTTAGGCAGTTCACGATTACCAGTAAGTCCAGCTTTAGGGAATCCGGTGCCCTCTTCTGGACTCTGTGAGCATCTGCATACACACATGCATATTCCTACATACAAATGCAGACATACACGCGTAGCTTGAAATAAAACAAATCATAAAAAAATAGCATGTTTGAGATGTGTAAGTTATTTTTGCGTGTAGCAACATTTGTTTGACAGTCTGCAGATAAACCCTCCCCTTCCTTTCGTCCTCCCTCCCTTCCTCCCTCTCCCCCGGCCCTGTTTGTGGTATATGTACTATGTGGGCGTGAGCACTTGTGAATGTCTGAGGACAGAGGTAAGAGGTTGGCATTGCTTGTTGCTCTGCACCTTAATTTTTGAGACAGTGTCATTCTTTTACCTTAGAGCTTTTCAGCTGTGCGAGGCTGCCTCACCAGCCAGTAAGCTCCTGTTTCTGCCCACCCAGCACTGAGACTCTGGATACTTAAGTCTCTGCTCGGCCTTCACCTGGATGCTGGGGATCGGAACTCGGGTTCTCTTGCTTGCGCAGTGAGCACCTTACTGATTGGGCCATCTCCCAGCCCCATCTGCAGGCAGGCCATTGTATTGCTTGCAAGTAATGGTTATGTTTGGCTTCTAATTCTGGTCTAAATTTTGCTTCCTGATTGTGGCTGTTTGTGTTTGCTTGTTCTTTTGGGACATTTATTTATTCTTGTATGTGGGGTGCACATGCCACGGTATGCATGTGGAGATAGAGGACAACTTCCAAGAGTCAGTTCTCTTCTTCTATCATGTGGGTCCCAGGGATGAAACTCAGGTCCTCAGGCTTGCTGGCATCTTCACTGGCCAAACCATCCTGCTGGTCTTTGGGGGCTGTTATGTTGGCTAGAACTTCTATTAAAACAGTAATTAGAACTGAGACTAGCAGGTGCTTTTAGTGTTTCATTAGTGGTTCTATATAGGTTCTTATGGCCGTGCCATTTCAGGTTTAAACAATGCTCTAAGAGTTGTGTCCAGTAACACATGCCTGGAATGAGCCCTTGAGAGGCAGAGGCAGGAGGACCAGGGAAGTTTGTCTTCTTCATGTTGATTATATTCCAATTTTTTTCTGAACAGAAAACTTAAGACAATGATTTTAACTAATAAGACGTGATGTTTTCCAGACACTTGCTGTTTTTTCTTTTTTTGTTTTTTTGAGACAGAGTTTCTCTGTGTAGTCCTGGCTGTCCTGGAACTAACTCTGTAGACCAGGCTGGCCTCGAACTCAGAAATCCGCCTGCCTCTGTCTCCCAAGTGCTGGGATTAAAGGCGTGCGCCGCCACTGCCTGGCCTTACTTGTTTTTCTAAAGGCAATTGTTCATTATAAATTTGACTCCTACAGTTCTGCTGTGATGGTTTGACATTTGAAGTATTTCTTACTATTTTATCTTCATTCCAAACGTGCTAAACAAAGAGTTACTCTGTGTACTTGAAGCCTTACTTTAAGGAAACACTCCTTGACTACATAAAACACACATATAGAACACATTCTTAATATTTGCAGAAGTCTATTTGTACAAAAGTGAGACTGGTTTTTATTGTGCAGCTTTCCTCAGGGGAGACAAAACCCAAAAGAGAAGTAACAACAAACTAGATACAAAGAAACAATCTGGGAGCTGGGCAGGATAACCCAGCACTGTACTCCAATCAGGAGGCTGAGGCAGAAGGATGGAGCGGTTTGAGCCAGCCTGGACCACACAGCAAGATGAGTTTGTCTCAAAAGCCAAAGCCAACCAAGCAGTAAAATCCTATTCTGCCCCAGGGAGCTGGCTTTGATACAATGGGTGTGCACAGTTCTTCGTTTGAAGCTTCTCCTGAAGAGTGTTCCAGTCTTGTTCTAGGGCCCCTGTTTGGTAATGTACTATCTGTGCCATCTCTATCTGATCTAGCAGTTGTCTTATTTAAGCTGGTGTTTCTGATTCTTGCTATATGGTTTATTTAGATTCTTTACCTTGTTTTAAGGGGGAATGCCTCTTTGTTTCTGGAAGTTTGGGGTCAAAGTGCAAGATTTCCGCTTGGCCCTTTTGGACACCTAGTTGGGAAGGTTCTGTGTTAGTGCTGAGTGGGGAGGGGGTCAGGGCTCTGTGGGTGCTGGGGTAGCTGGGCAACCTAGGCTAGACAAGAGCTCTACCACTGGGCCCCATCTCCAGCTCAAGCTTGTGTGTCTTTATTGCTTTGCTTGGATTCTATTGCCTGCCATATAATTATGAAAATAACTACCATCTCCCTCCCCCACTTCCTCCCTATTCTCTTCCCGCTTCCTCCCTGCTGCCAAAATTTAGCTCTGTCAGACCTGGGCTTAGAACAGGGAGGGATAAGATTTACTTTACTGTCATTTAAATTTCTGCTTGTCCTCCTTTATTTCCCGTTAAGTCTTAGGCCCATTGAGGGAGGGGTGGGGTGGGGATATGGCCGCCTTCTTCTTCTTCTTCTTCTTCTTCTTCTTCTTCTTCTTCTTCTTCTTCTTCTTCTTCTTCTTCTTCTTCTTCTTCTTCTTCTTCTTCTTCTCCTCCTCCTCCTCCTCCTCCTCCTCCTCCTCCTCCTCCTCCTCCTCCTCCTCCTCCTTCTACTTCTTCTTCTTTTTTGCTTCATGTTTTGCCCCCAGATTCTTGGCAGACTTGAGAGATGTCATGAATTGTAGGATCTTTTTTCCCTCACCACCTCACATTCTGTAGTACTGGCTTGACAGTTTAATCGGAAATTTATACATAATTAAGCTTGTTCTTGCCAGAAGATAAAATAACTCTATCTTTTCCCCTTTTTGAAGAAAAAATTTTATGTGTGCGGGTATCTTGCTTGCTCATGTCTGTGCACCACATTCATTGTTTTGCCCACAGATGTCAGAAGAGGGCGCCAGGTTGCCCTGGGACTCTAGTAACAGGTGGTTGTGCGCCAGCTGATGCTGGGATTAGAGCCCAGGTCTTCTGTGAGAGGTGCAAGCACCCTTAACTACTGAGCCATCTCTCCAAGCCCTTCTTGTATCCTCCTCTTTTCACTGAGACATCCCATTCACTCTTGAAATGCTGCTTTAATTCTACTTCTGTAATAATTTGAGTGTGTCAGAAAATCTACCTTTAGAAATAATTTATGTGTATACTTACTTGTTTTGGAATAATGTTTTACATTATCATTATTATTATTATTATTATTATTATTATTATTATTATTGGTGTGTGTGTGTGCTTGTGGCACAGTGTGCACAGAGGTCAGAGGTCAAGCTGCTGGTGTCAGTTTTCTCCTTCTACCCATTGGTCCCAGAGGTTGACCTCATGCCATCAGGCTTGGTGGCAAGCACCTTTACCCCTGAGCCATCATGTCAACCCTGGAATAATTTTTTAAGATGAATTTACTGCAAAGCTTATATCTTACAATTCCAGATAGGTGTGCAGTTGGATTTATTTTAAATGTCCCGCTGTGGAAGTAGTGGGATGTCAGGGGCTGCCTGCGGCACAGGATGATAGGCTGACACAAAGTTACAAACTCACTTAACTCAGCTCTGCAGTTCTTAACTGTGAGCTCGTGGATGACAGCTTTGTGTAGCAATGCCGAAAGCTGGACGCAACCTGCTAGAGTGCAAACATTTGAATTTTGTTCTGTTATCTTCCCTCCCGCCCCCATAATTGAAAAGCAAATATGTTTAGTAGCTAAAGAGAGCAGCCACTGTGGTTCTTCCGCCCAGGGTTAGCTGTGCCCGGCCTTGACAGTCTCAGGCCCACACAGGGGGTGGTCTGTGACTGAAATGGAGCTTGTGGTTCTGAAAGGACACTTGGTAGCTCTGTGTGAGGCTTTGATACAGTTTCACCACCTCTGACTTCAGATGAGTTAGGACACCTGAGTGTGCCTTGTCGCTATTTTGATTTGTTCTACAGAGCAGTTTGTATCTTTATTCACTCTGACACTCCTTTAGAGTGACTTTTAAAAGGTGACTTATTGGATGAATCCATTGTCACAGTGTTTCCTGATTTCTCCCCGGAGTGGTTCCATCTTGCTGCCCCTTTAAGTGTTCAGGCACATTTCAGTGTGGTACTCTGTCCCTGTTGAGTGTCTGTCTGTATTATGTAGTGCTGCAGCCCTGCTTAGGGGGTAGTGGGATGTGTCCCCCTCCTCTCATGCTGAGAGCACTTACTGCAGAGCAGCTAACCTGGAAGTACTGAGCTCCATGTGCAAAGGGGATCTCACTTTGTGAAGTAAAATCGTATCAGAAAGATCACCCCTCCCCCCTTTGAGGTACACACAGGATTTTCGTGGTGGAACTCTGAGGACCTCCTGTTTATTTGCAATGGTGACTGTGGCTTCACCAGACATGCACTAAACCCCTTAGGAGTTTCTGTTGGCATAATTACAGAATTAGGCTTACGTTAGAATAATTTGGCATAGTTTGAACATTTTCCAAATTCACAACCAGTATTTCAGTAGCGTAGAGTGTTAACGCGACACATGTTTCTTTGTTGCTCACTGGTGGCAGCTGCTCAGGTGCAAAGTCTGGCTCTGTTTCTTGGAAGCAGCATGACCTCGATCATTGGCATAGCAGTGCCTACCTGGTAGGCTCCCCTGAGGACTCAGTGACAGTGCACACACAAAGGAGCAGCAGAGCGCTCTCTAACGCTATGTACCTCTTACTTTATGATTTGCATGTGCCCACCCCGGAGATGTGGCAGAAGACATACATTTTCTGACTTGGAGTCTCTAGTTTCCATGGTGGACTGGTTGGCGTTCTTTATGAAGAATGTGTTATTGGGCGTAGGAAGGGCCAGTGGACATTGAGAACATGTGCCCCCGTCTGCTTGGTAGTCAGGGAAGGTTTCCAGGAGGGATGGCTTTCCCCAGAGAAGAGAAGGAACTAAGAGGAGAAGGAACTGAAGGGAACTCCAACTGCGACCAGGGGTTAGGAATATCAATGCAAACTGAATCTTTGTGGAGTGTTTCACAGTTTATTGGATATTAAATTCTGGAGTATAGTTTATATGATTATTTATTACTATGTGTAGCTGCAAATATGTACTGTTAAGATCTTCTGTGATATTGTTGTTTGAATACTTGTGTTTCTCTTTTTGCAAAGATGCTGGCCTATAACCTGATAGCTTCATTTTAATTGGAAGGCCCAACTCCCCCCACTCTATAAATAGACTCTATGTCTAAGACTATTTGACGTCATTTTGTTAAAATGACTTCAGAACACATACACATTGTTTTTCAGTTTCCCTTAATCTTCTATGCTATATAGAATTTTACCCCCCTCCCCCACCAAACCATATTTTACAGTCAACCTGTGGTGGGTGTATGGTCCACAACATCCCCTGGTTTCCTAAGGGGTCCTTCCAGATGAGGCCAATAACATTGCTTCTGTGCCGACATTTAAAGCAGTTCCCTTCCGTCACGCTAAGACGATACTGGAAAAGAGTTGTTTCTGTTACTTCATGTGCTCACCACGCCTTCCGTGAGCATCCCAATCCCCCCCACAACCTCAGCAGTCACGTTCACTCAGACGGACATATAGATACGTTAACCATTCCTGATAATTCAGACAGTGCATGGAGAGTGACGGCATCCTTGTGAAAGAAAAACATCTGTTTCCCTCCAGGTATCGCCATCAGAGAATCCGCAAAGGTAGTTGATCAAGCCCAAAGAAGGGTGTTGAGAGGAGTTGATGACCTCGACTTCTTCATAGGGGACGAAGCCATCGATAAACCTACCTACGCTACCAAGGTAAAGTTGTACCAGCAGTGTGTTTGTGTAAGAGCAGAGCCAAACGGAGCAGAGCCTGGCTGTGTCTGGAGGTTGTACCCGTGAGTTGTGGAATGCTCCTTCTTTCTTATGCTCAGGTGGAGGTGGTTAGTTGAACAGAAGGGGTTGTTTTTGAAGAGGTGGATCTCTGAGTGGAGTACCAAGTGAGCTAACAGCCCCGAGTCACACGGTTGTCAGCAGGGTGAGCAAGATCTGCTCTTCTGGGAAGGCGCAGGTTGACTAATGCACATCTCAGATTTGGAGACTTGCAGAATGAGTGACTAAGAAGAAGCACTAATACTAAAGCAGGTGGTTTGTTTTCTTTGTAAGAAATAATTTAAATTACTTTTTAAATTTAGCGTACAAAGTGATGGATTGCATCCTGACATTTTCGTGGACACATGTCGTTGTACTTTGTTCTTCTTCTCCCCTACTTCCTCTAATGACCTCATGACTTCCCTGGTCTACCTGCTCACTCTCACCGGCTTCCTCCTCCCTGCCTCCAAATACTCCTCCTTTGTGCCCTCATGACACGTGAACTCCATCATTCTCCTTTTCTCCCTCCTCCCTTAAGTTCACCTCCTCTCCACTCATGGTACACACACACACACACACACACACACACACACACACACACACACACAAAGATAGAAAGTGCCAGAGCTGGAGCCAGACAGAGAGGGAGAGAGATTGATATAAATCAAGGTTCCATATATGAGAGAAAACATGCAGTATTTGTTTTTCTGAGTCTGGCTTATTTTATTTACCTTAACAATCTCCCTTTGCATCTTTTTTTTTTTTGAATTGTCGTGATTTCTTTCTTTCTTTTTTTTTTTTTTTTTGGCTAAATAAAATTCCATTGTGTCCCAGTACTACATTTAAAAGGAATCCCTTCACCTGTGGACAGATGTCTGGCCGGGTTCCATTTCTTGGCTACTGTGAATACACAGTGGTCACCATGAACATGCATATATCTCTGAGGTTTATTGACATGGAGTCCTTCAGTTCTATGCCACGTGTGGGTTACACTGTGGTTCTGTCTTTAGTTCTTTTTAGGAACCTTCACACTGACCTCTGTAACAGCTCTGTCAGTTCAGTCCACCAGCAGTGCACAGCAGTTCCCGTTTCTCTACGTCTTCCCCAGCAAAGCCAGGCTGTCTTTTGTAAACACAACAGGGCCAGAGGGAGTTGCATGGTAGATGAGTCTGCCCACGGCCATCAGGTAGTTCCACGTACTGAGAGCCACTGCCATAAATACACTGTATAAGTAGTTCCTTGTTGAAGCATGTTGTTTATATTTGAATTACCGGGAGCTTCCCACCAGGAGGCCTTCGTTCCGTTGGGCCACGCAGCCTCCTCTGTGCTTGTGCGGTGAAGCTGTTGCTTCTGTCCTCTTTGCTCCAGTGGCCTATACGACATGGCATCGTTGAAGACTGGGATCTTATGGAAAGGTTCATGGAACAAGTGGTCTTTAAGTATCTTCGTGCTGAACCTGAAGACCATTATTTTTTAATGGTGAGTAGCTGGAACCAAGGGGCATATACTCCTGTGAGTTCCAAAGTACTTATATTACACAGAGTCCTCCTAAAGACTTTGGCGTACATCCGGCTGCTTTTAGGGACAAATACCAGAAAGCACAAGAAAAATATTAAAAACCTAAAAGGCTTAGCACCCTGTAGATCAGGAAGGCCAGAGCCCAGCGGCCTTAGGCATCTTTTAGTATGGCCTCTTCTGTTGGCTCTCTGGTGCCTCAGGACAGCTTCCAGCATTCTCTGTCACTGCCTCAGAGTCTATGTATTTCTGTTCAGTAGTAGAAGGGAAAACTTTTTCTGCAGCTTAGAAGCCATTCTTAGGAACCTTCTGGTGGTTTTGCCCTGTGTGCCTGAGCTGTCTGTGGGTCTAGGAGACAGGGAGGAGGGCTGAGTACTGTAACCTCCAGTACAAGGTCTAGAGAGGGAGGCTTGGGTGGGAAGCTCTTGTGTCCTTGAGAACTTAAGTGGACGCTGTGACTATTATTCTGTTATAGCAGAGAAACCTCAGCCAGTATGTCACTTTCCAGTGTTTAGATCCTACTGTAAGAAGGAACTGATATGAGTTAGGGGGTCCGATTATGGTACTTAAGTGTCCTGTCAAACAAAAACAGCATAGAAAAATGAGAAGAAATACCTCCTGGAATCTATAAGATCTAATTGTTCTATTTAACGTAATGCTTTCTTCCATGGAATAGTCTTTTTACATTAAAGTAGTCTAAGGTGTAAAATGCTTGCTTCGTAAACAGCAACTCTGTACAATATAAGCTGCATATTAAGACACACATGAATTAGCTTTGGATTTTTCTGTGCAAGTATATTGTTAAGTGGTTCCAAATTCAGTTTTAATTATTCCCAGTGTTTTCCCCCCCACACTCTTTAGAGCTGTCTGGCTTAGAAGGTGGCAACTACAAGGTCAGTAGTTATGGAGTCTACATATTTAATGTCCATACCCCAAGTCTTTCAGGGTGCTCTGACTCGTCCCTTAGGCGTGTTTCCAAACTGGGAGCATGGTGGTTATATTGAATACAGGAAGCCAGGGAAGCTGACAGCTCGTGAGTCACTTTTTTGTCTCTCCCTGTCTCTGCCTCTATTCTCCTCCTAGTCCTCCTGCTCCTCCTCCTCCCCTCCCCCAATCTATCACACATACACACCCTTCCCTGGTTTAGTATACACACACACACACACACACACACACATACACACACACACACACACACGGGAAAAACGGTTTCTAGGAAGAAATAGGAGGTGGTGTTTTATGTGAACCTAGAAAAGTGTATTTGCTAAAAATAGGCACCTATGGTAAATTTTAAAAATACTCAAATTCATTACTAAAATAAAAAAATATCAATCTGCACACACTGCACTTTGAATTCTGCAAGTGTTGAATGTGTTTGGGGGAGTTTCCTGTTTCATTCAGGTGTATGTTCAGGTGTGTGTCTGTGTGTGTGTATGTGTGTACCATATATGTGTAGGTGCCCACAGAGGCCAGAAGAAGGCCTTGGATCCCTGGAGTTAGGGTTACAGGCGTTGTGAGCCGTCAGACAAGTGGGCTGGGAACCAAACATAGGTCCTTAGTAAGATCTTGACTGCTGAGATAACTTTGTAGCCTTTCCACCTATTTTTACAGTAACAAATTACACTTGCGGCTTATGTGTGGCAGTGCGTGCTGTGGTGTGCACGTGTAGGGCAGAGAACAGTTTACCAGGCAGATCCTAGAAACTGAAGGTTTCAGTCTTTGAGGTGAGCGCTGAGCCATCTGGCTGGCTCTTATCTTTTTTTTTTTTTTTTTTTTTTTTGAGACAGGGTCTCCCACTGAATCTGAGCTTTTTTGAGTAATATATGTGCGTGCTGGGGCTTTGATCTCAGGACAAGGGTGGCCAGCACGTCACCAACAGAGCCATCTCCCAGCTGTATGCTCTTAACCATCTGTGGGTGGAATTGGGAGGGAGGAAGCAGGTGTAGAAGGGGTGGAGACATCTAACCACTGTTTGAGGTGAGGACTTGGGGTTTAGCGTGCCTAAGACTTCAGTGTGTATATGTCCTAAGTGACTGATCATCCACCCTTTAGGAGTGCACGGGACTGTCCTTTATGACTTGTGTCTAGTCACTGGAGGGTACAGAGTGAGAACAAGCTGGCGATAGCATGTTTTCCAGTGGCTTAGAGATGCACTCTGGCCCATGTTCTGAGCTGGTGGCAGGGAATCCCGTGTGTGTCCTAGCACTGAACTGCCCAGACCCTAACACAAAACTATGCTTTTCCAGACATTCTGTAGCCTAGACTGGCCTGGGACTCACTATGTAGCACGGGATGGCTTCAACTCACGGCAGTCCTGCTGCCTCAGTCTCCTGGTGTCAAGAGTATGAGCCACTGGCCACCACAGTTGCCAGAACCGTGCTTTAAAGAGTTTTGGTGTTTTTCATTTATTTTTCTATTTTTGTTCTTGAAATTGAACCTTATGCCTTGAGGTTTGCATGGCAAGCACTCTTCCACCTAGGTCTACCCTTAGTGCACACCACACCCCTAGTGCTCACCACGCTCCCAAGTGTACACCATACCCCCAGTGCCCACCATACCCCCTAGTGTCCACCACGCCCCCTAGTGCCCACCACGCCCCCTAGTGCCCACCATGCCCCCAGTGCCCACCACGCCCTCTAGTGCACACCACACCCCTAGTGCCCACCATGCCCCCTAGTGCACATTATACCCCCTAGTGCACACCACATCCCCAGTGCACACCACACCCTCTAGTGCATACCATACCCCTAGTGCACACCATGCCCCCTAGTGCACACCACACCCCCAGTACACACCACGCCCTCTAGTGCACACCATACCCCTAGTGCACACCATGACCCCTAGTGTACACCACACCCCCTAGTGCACACCACGCCCTCTAGTGCACACCACACCCCCAGTGCACACCACGCCCTCTAGTGCACACCATACCCCTCGTGCACACCATGCCCCCTGGTGTACGCCACACCCCCTAGTGCACACCATGCCCCCTAGTGCACACTACACCCCCAGTGCACACCACACCCTCTAGTGCACACCATACCCCTAGTGCACACCATGCCCCCTAGTGTACACCACACCCCCTAGTGCACACCACGCCCTCTAGTGCACACCATATCCCTAGTGCACACCATGCCCCCTAGTGTACACCACACCCTGTAGTTCACACCACGCCCTCTAGTGCACACCATACCCCTAGTGCACACCATGCCCCCTAGTGCACACCACAACCCCAGT
Source organism: Arvicanthis niloticus (assembly GCF_011762505.2). NCBI lineage: Eukaryota > Metazoa > Chordata > Mammalia > Rodentia > Muridae > Arvicanthis > Arvicanthis niloticus. The sequence continues at coordinate 2,320,683 of NC_047672.1, forward strand.
ACACACCACGCCCTCTAGTGCACACCATACCCCTAGTGCACACCATGCCCCCTAGTGTACACCACACCCCCTAGTGCACACCACGCCCTCTAGTGCACACCATATCCCTAGTGCACACCATGCCCCCTAGTGTACACCACACCCTGTAGTTCACACCACGCCCTCTAGTGCACACCATACCCCTAGTGCACACCATGCCCCCTAGTGCACACCACACCCCCAGTGCACACCACGCCCTCTAGTGCACACCATACCCCTAGTGCACACCATGCCCCCTAGTGCACACCACACCCCCAGTGCACACCACACCCTCTAGTGCACACCATACTCCTAGTGCACACCACGCCCCCTAGTGCACACCACACCCCCTAGTACACACTATGTCTCTGCTTTTTTTCACATTTTGAAGCAGAGTCTAAAGTTGCTGAGTTTGGGCATGAGCTCTCTTTCTCTGAAACCTTGTCAGACTTCAAAATTGTGATCCTCCTGCCTCAGCCTCACAAACAATTGGGATTACAGTCATATGCTACTGGCCTGGTCACAGTGGTATTGAGCGGAAATCAAGTTGTAACTTCAGGAGAGAACTTTCAGACCTTGTGAATAGAACTCACAAAGAACAAGCCAGACCAGCAGCCATCAAGGTGATCTTCAGGAGTCAATTCAAGCATTGCGATGTGGGTGGGGCTGAGGTGGGAGTGAAGGAGGGAGACTGGGCCACGGTGTAGTGGCAGGAGGTGGAGCTGTGTATTGTGTGCCGGGGCAGGTGACAGTGAGCGTGGGGAGACCAGGATGACAAGCACTGACTCTTGCTTACTCCTGCAGCTTTGGGCATTGGTTTTTAGATGTTATTCACCGTGTGTGTGTGCGTGTGCATGTGCGTGTGCGTGTGCGTGTGCGTGTGTGTGTGTGCGTGTGTGTGTGTGTGGTCTCCATGTGCCCAGGTCTGGGATTACAGGCACAAGCCTCCACATCCAGCTTCTTTTTTTTTTCTTTTTTTAAAATTAGATTCTTGGTTAGCAAACAAAGTAATGGATTTCACTATGTTAATTTCATACGTGTATGTCATGCTCTACAATTCCTTGGACTATTTGGTAATTGTTTTAGAATTTGTATTACTTTGATGTAACACCATGACTAAAAATCAAGTTGGGGAGGAAAGGGTTTATTTAGCTTATATTTCCACAGGACATTCATCATGGAAGGAAGTCAGGGCAGGAACTCAAACAGGGAAGAAACCTGGAGGCAGGAGCTGATGCAGAGGCCATGGAGGGGTGCTGCTTACTGGCTTGCTCAGCCTCCTTCCTTCCTTCCTTCCTTCCTTCCTTCCTTCCTTCCTTCCTTCCTTCCTTCTTTCCTTTCTTTTTTTTCTTTAATTTTAAAATCTTCTTTCATATGTTGCATCCTGACTACAGTTTCCTTCCTTCTTCTCACCCCCAGTTTCTCCCTCCCACACCCCTGACCCCCCACATCCACCCCACCTCCTCTCAGAAAAGAGCAGGCCTCCGATGACATCAACCAAACACGGCAGAGCAAGCTACAAGAAGACCAGGCATATACCATCACATCAAGGTTGGCTGTGGCAACCCAGTAGGAGGAAAAATGTCCCACAAGTAGGCATAGGAGTCAGGGATAGCCCCTGGTCACACTGTTAGGAGTCCCACAAGAACACTAAGCTACTCAGCCATAGCATACAAGCCTGTGGTCAGACCCTGATCTCACAGAGACCATGATCTCTGCGAGCCCCAGTGAGTCCCGGTCAGTCGAGTCTGTGGGCTGTGTTCTTGTGGTGTCCCTGCAATTATGGAGGGGCTTGAGGGCAGAACTAGGTATGTGTATCAGTTTTCTAGCTCATGGAGAAATACAGAGTGTTTTTCATAATACTCATTAGTTATTCATTTTATATCAACACCAGCTGATAGTTTTATGGTTGCTATGGATTATAATGCTCGTGCAATAATTTTATGTGACGTTCTAATCACATGTTTCAATATTAACACAGTGAGGAGACTTTGCTCTTGCGTAATGTTTGGGAATGTTTTATTAAGTGCGTCTTCCAGGGGCACTCTTCCTGTGCCTTTGGTGGTAGACACAGAAGAACTGGAAGGCCCAGGAGGAAGTGGGTCATGAGGGTATAGCCTCAGGCATACTGGCTTTGATCCCAGAACCAAGAGACCCTAACTACATAACAAATATCTCCTGACGTAGAGGTAGTTCAACTCTTTAACAATGGTGAACTATGATTTGTAGCCGGTGATAGGAGTCTAAACATAGCAGTTCAAACAAGTTAGGGGTTTTAATTTTCCTGATAAAATAAGCCTATGGCAGGCAGTTGGTGCTGGGCATGGCAGCTCTCTGGTGTCTCAAGGGATCATTCTTCTCTAACGTACTTGATGTCTGGCTTCTCTGGTAAGGATGCTGAGTCTTCAGGTCGGGTGCTGTAGCCTCAGGCATTTCCTTATTCTGCAGGAAGGGGGAGGGGCAAGGGTCTACTATTTGGCATCATCTCGTGTATCTTATTGGCCAGAACTTACCTGCTCTGTCATCCTTGCCCACAAAGAAGTCTGGGATATGTGTCTTGTCTGGGCCTGTTGCCATTTCCAGTATCAATCAATGACTAACAAGTAATGGCCCCACGGTGCTAATAAGTACCCCTCATAGTACCTGTAGGAATAAGGTAATTCACAGGCCCGAGGAGAGCAGCTCAGACAGAGCGCACCTGTTCCATGCCTTGTGCTGCATTCTGCCCATCTTGAATGGCCCATCAGAGACCCCGTGGGTCAGAGCACCATGGCCGTGTCATGTCTGCTCTATGGTGAGTTTGCTTCTGTCAGAGCTTTGTCTGTAGCTAAAGGGGTCGCATTGCTATGTGAGGGGGTTTGTGTGGGCCCTGGTCCAGTCACACCCAGGTGTGTAAGCTCCCTCCCTTACTGCAGGAGAGATGAAGGGAGGGATCAGGATGTTTGGAAGTGCTGTCTGTGCCTTTCTCAGGAACGTTAATGACGAGATTAACACAGCAATTGGTAACATTTAGTTGATTTTCACTTACTCTTTTTTTAAAAGATGTATTTATTTTATTTATATGAGTGTACTGTCGCTGTCTTCAGATACACCAGAAGAGGGCATCGGATCCCATTACAAATGGTTGTGAGCCACCATGTGGTTGCTGGGAGTTGAACTCAGGATCTCTGGAAGAACAGTTAGCACTCTTATCCACTGAGCCATCTCTATAGCTCTTTCACTCAGTCTTTAACTCATGTTTTTGTATTTTATATACAGTATTTACTCCATTTTCTTGCTAATGTATTTATTGTTGTGTTTGTGTGTTTGAGTGCTGTATGTATGCTAATGTGGCGGTCAGAAGATTTCTTGTGGGACATCTTTCTTCCATGTGGGCTCTGGGGCTTGAACTCAGGTTGTCAGGTTTGGTAGCAAGCACCTTCACTCACTGAGCCATCTTGGTGGCCCTTGCTCCATTTTTACTTTCAGTGTCTATGTTATTACTTTTCTGTTGCTATGATAAAACATGGTGACCAAGGCAATGTAAGGAAGAGAGTTTGTGTTGGCTTAAGAGTCTGTCTATGGCTGGGAGACATGTCAGCAAACGCCAGGCGCTGAGGTGACAGGCAAGGAAGCTGAGGTGACAGGCAAGGAAGCTGAGGGGTCACATCTTCAATTACAGACAAAAGCAGAGAGAGCGAACAGGAAGTGAAGAGAGGGTATAAATTCTCAAGGTCCACTCCCAGTGACATATTTCCATCAGCAAAATCACATTTCCTAAAACACAAAAGCATCACCTGTGGGGTCCACGTGTTCAAATACGTGAGCCTTACATTTCTCATCAGAACCACCAGTTCCATGGTCACCACCGTAACAGCTGTATGATTCTATAGCCAGCAGCTGGGCCCCGTCTGTCTCGTACTCGTTCTGTGTTCAGACATTGACTCCTGTTTCTGATCCTGAGGAGCAGTATAATCTTTGTGGAAACAGGTACACAGGCTGTTTGTTGTTGTTTGAGGCAGGGTCTCATTGTGGAGCGCTGTCTGGAACTTCTTATGTATGCGAGGCTGCTGCCAGACTCTTAGATCTGTCTGCCTCTGTTCCTGAGTGCTGGCATCAAAGGTGTGTGTCACTATGCCCAGCTCTATGTACCATTTAATTCTATGTATAAAACCAGGCTATTGAAAAAGCCTTAGGTCCCATTAGAGAGCTGTTGGTTACCAGCAAGTCTGAGTTCTACTAGTTAGGACTGTCTTAGAAGGGCTGGCCATTATTGTGGTTTGTGGGCATCACAGTCGGGTAGGACTACTAATTGGTAGCCTCTTTGGCAGCTTGCATAGCACCTTCTCATACTATGAAAGCTAGTTCTCAGTGAGGAGGCTTTCTCTGAGCATTCTTTATTTAAAGATAATTAGGGTTTAATTTGGGATTCTCAAGCAGTAACAGTGTTGTGATTGCACACCGTCCGTTGCTTACCGCGCCCTGGGCTGCATATAAAAGACCCTCTTAGCACTAATATTAATTTCCTGAGTTCATACACAGTTAAAGATATTTTGGTTTTGCAAAATGCTAGATTGACATTGTGGCCAGATACTAAGTTATTGGGCTGTCCTTCCTGTCGTGGAGACTCTTAAGTGTGGCTCTGTGCACCACAGAGCTAAAGTAACCATACTGAAGCCAGAGGTTTTATTTTCCTGCTTGAAGTGTTAGTGGTGTGCTCTGCTCTGCTGCCTTGACAGAAGACCACAGACAAAGTGGCTCAAACAAGAGGCATGTGGTTTTCATAGTTTTGGAGGCTGCAGGTTCAAGGCTAGGGAGGTACTGTCTAGGATGGCTCCTGGCAAGAGCCCTCTTCCTGGCCCATCCATGCTGCCTCCTTGCTGTGTTCTTGCTTGGCATCTTCACCATGCTAATGTGTGTAAGGCAGGAGGGAGGGAGAGAGGCAGACAGACAGTAGGAGAGAAGAAGGGAGGAGGAGGAGAGAGAGAGGGAGGGCAGGTTTGTGGGTTTAAGGCTTTAATGCATGGATTTTAGGGGACTCCCAGTTTTGTTCAGAATAAAGGGTAATGTGGACTTTTTGCCAAAAGGCCCAGACCACTTTCATTAATTTTTGTAGTTTACATAAATGTAAGATGTAGAGCTTTATTGGTTTGGAAGAATACAGAGCCTTGTTTTAATTTTTCTGCTGTCTGGTGATTTTTATCCTATTTGATATAGTTACTGTTTTTAAAAGGCTCTGACTTATTGAGAATCTTTCAAGATTCTCATCTGCTTTGTTCCATGTCATGCTAGGAACACAACCACTATCCCTTACTCAAAATGTGTGCAACCATAAGCTTTCGGATTTTGGGATACCTGTACATAATTAGATGACAGGGGCTTAGGACTGAGTTCTGAATGCTAAATGTATTCATTTCACAAAGATCTGTGCACACAGCCTGAGGATGGTTTTATACTGTGTTTTTAGTATACCTGTGTGTTGACAGACACCTGTCATGTAAGATCACTGTGACATCAGGTGCCCAGAATTTCAGGTTTGGAGTATCGTAGGCTGCTTCCTGTGTGTGTGTGTGTGTGTGTGTGTGTGTGTGTGTGTGTGTGTTCGCGCGCACACCTGTGTGTCTTTTCCATTTGTGTTTCGATTACTTTTCTCATTGTTTTAGCATTTTTACATAATATTGATTGTTAGCATTTGCTTTCAGTGCGTGTATGAGTGTGGGCTTGGTATGTCCGGGAGGTCGCTGCCTGGGGAACATGGCGGCCATCCTGGAGTGTGGTGGGCTGAGCCTGCCACTGTTGCTATGAGTGCCAGGTGGGAGGAAGCTTCTGCCCAACCTTTGCCTCTTCTTTGGAGGCACTGGGCCTAGCATCACGAGTCTCCACTCGTATTCTGGCTGTATTCTGTTGGCTTTGGTGTCCCGCATCAGGGTTCTCTGTTTCAGGGTGGTTGAGTATAATGTAGGTGATGAACAAGCTCTTCCTTTTCCGTGACTTGTTGAACTTTGAACTTTGGGTGAGTCATGAGAGCAGAAGCCCCACACTGCCTTCACTCTACCTTGTCAGAGCCTTTAAGACCCACAGTAAGCTACCTTAACTGAAGCTAAGACACCTTTAGTGAAGCCCGTCTTTGCAGCTAGGGAGTTCTAGAATACCTGGGCCAGTGGACCTGTGGGTCAGCCTTTTGATATTTCTGATGTAGTTAATGTTTTCTTACAGACAGAACCTCCACTGAACACACCAGAAAACAGAGAGTACCTTGCAGAAATCATGTTTGAATCATTTAATGTGCCAGGACTCTACATCGCAGTACAGGTAATAAAATAAACCCCACATTGTTATTGTGACTCTGACAGTGGAAGAAGAGTAATCCCAAGGTTGTTTGTGCTCAGCCTGGCTAGACACTCATAACTACCACTGAAATAAAATTGGTCTGGCTCTACAGGTTTCCTACGCAGAGTCTCATGTGTTTTTATTTGGGTGACAAGTTAGAGATGTAGAGGTCTTTCTGTCTGTCTGTCTGCCTGCCTGCTTGTCTTTCTTTCTTTCTTTCTTTCTTTCTTTCTTTCTTTCTTTCTTTCTTTCTTTTCTTCTTTTTTTTAAAAAACTTCTCATACTTATTTTGGTTCACTATAAGTGTAAGAAAAAAAACAAAACAAGATCAACAACAGTAAAAATGAAATGAACAGACATCATAAAATCCACTGGAAAACAAGGTAACCTGGGACAAGTGGCTCGGGCCATGATCCTGCCACCTGAGAGGATGAGGCAGGAGGTCAGCCCTGGATAGATTTATGTTCTGAGGCAAGTCTGAGTTACAGAGTGAGATCCTGTCTCAAAAACACAACAAACAAACAAACAAACAAACACCAAGCCAAAACAAAGTAAATGCCTTGGGAGAACCCTAGGATTAGGCTGTGTTAGTTCTGTGCACTCTGGCTTCGGAGAGGCCCTGAGCTCCCAGGAGCTTCCAGAACTAAACTTGAAGTTTTTTCTTGGCTTACCGTTTTATCGTTGCTTTGGTGGTTGTATACGAAGAAGTTGGTTGGAGTTTTGAGGAGTAACTGAGATGCATCTTTTCCCAAAATTTCCTGCCTAGTATTACTTCCTTCTAAGAGAGAAGACTTCATGGGGAGATGCATTCTGGGGGTGCTGTGTATGGTTTTCTCCTCGTGTTCAGTCACAGTACCTGTTAACACAGAAAGGGCTCCAACCAGTCCCACAGAAGAAATCTAGAATTACAATTTTTTCCTTTTGTTTGTTTGTTTTTTTGGTTTGTTTGTTTTTTGAGACAAGGTTTCTCTGTGTAACCATGGCTGGCCTTGAACTCACAGAGATCAGCCTACCTCTACTGGCATCAAAGGTGTATGCCACACTGCCTGGCTGAAGTCTGATAATTCTATTCTCTCCCAGGACAAATATAGTATATAGAATAGGAAGGCACTCAGAAACACTGAACGTATTATTATTGTTGTTGTTATTATTATTTAGATAAGATCTTACTTTATAGCTTACACTGGCCTCAAACTCAGGGTGATCCTCCTCTGTCAACCTATTTGAGTGCTGTGATGACAGGAGTGTCTCACCATGTCCCACAAGGACTAATGTTCTTAAGATGATCCACGTGCCGTGCTTAGAGTCTCCATGGCAGGAAGGACAGACCAATAGTTTGGTATCTGGCCACAATGCCAATTCAGCATTTTGCAAAACTAAAATATCTTTAACTGTAAAAAACTCAGAAAATTAGTATTAGTGCTGAGAAGGCCTTATATATTGCTGCTCAGGATGAGGCGAGAGTTACACTGTACACAATTAAAAGTTTAATTCCTGTGTCCATCTTGGCCTGACTTTGGGCTGGACAGTTCTTTGCTGCATGTGTCCTGTGCACTGCAGAGTGTGGGGCAGTAGCCCCTCCCAGCCTCCTCACCTCTGACAGTCGTGACTGTGAGCAGTGGCAGCAGAAGTGGCCAACTGTTCTGTGAGGACAGAGTCGCCTCTGGCTGAGAGCTGCAGTCTTGCACCTGCCAGATGAGACTTTCCGGATGGGGGGTGGGGGGGTGGGGTCTGCATCGTCTGTTAGAGAAGAGCTCCATGTGGGCTGGGGTGTAAGCGCACTTGGTAGAGTGCTTGCCCAGTACAGAACCCTGGCCCCAAGCCCCGTGTAAGCTGGGTATGGTGGTGCATATCTGAATTTTCTAGTACTCTGGAGTTGGAGGCAGGAAGATCAGGAGTTCAAGGCCATTCTTGGCTACACAATGAGACCTTGCCTTCAACCACAGACAAACACCCAAACAAACAAACAAACACTCCATGTGTCCTTTTTTTTCCCATGTGTCTTACCTTGCAGTGTTTGTGGCTACACTTGGACCATCATCAGATTAGAAGTTAAATCTTATGATTTAGCAGTGGGATTCCATTTCATTGATTTTGTTTGTAAAACTTTAAAGGTTTTTTTTGTTGAAAACTTGACTCCTTCATTTGAAGTGAAAGCTGGCATGCCAGTTGGCCGAGGGAGAATTGTAATTTGGGAGATGTGGGGTTGGGAAGTTTCTCAGCTTTATTAAGTAAGAAAGAGTTCACTGCAGAATCTGAGAGCAGCTGAGCATTGGCTTCTGATCTTCCTGTGAGCTCTGCCTCTTTTCAACGTCTCTCTCTAGGCAGTGCTGGCTCTGGCGGCCTCTTGGACATCCCGGCAAGTTGGTGAACGCACACTGACGGGGATAGTCATAGACAGCGGAGACGGTGTCACCCATGTTATCCCAGTGGTAAGCACAGGGTTCTTATTTTACTCTCTGAGGGTTAACCTGACCTGAGGTAAGAGAAGAAATGAAAAAGGCAAAGCAAAACTCAACCTCCTCCAAGTAACGTGGCACCTTTATGTGATGTAGTAGAAACAGCAGTGGGACCTTCCTTCCTTTCTTCCTTCTTCTGTCCCTCTGTACCTCCCTCTCTCCTTCTGTCCCCCTGTACCTCCCTCTCTCCGTCTGTCCCTCTCTCCCTCTCTTTCTTTTGTTCTTTCTTTTTATTTTGAGACAGGGTCTCCTTCGCTGGCTTGAACTGACAGATCTCTATCTGCCTCTGCCTCTCAAGTGCTGGGATTAAAAGTATGTGCCACCACCTTAGCAATGGGAGTTTAGAGTCCAGGAAGGTGAGAAAAAGTTTTAAAGGTGGCTATGTTTGTGCCTTTGGTTTTGAAATATGGAGCAAATTCTGTAGTCACATGCTCTTTTTGGCCAGGCTTCTGCTGTATTCCCATGAGTGTCACATCGGTGTCCTGGCTTGTGGTGGCTTGAATGAAAATGGCCCATAGGGAGTGGCACTGCTAGGAGGTGTGGCCTTATTGGAGGAAGTGCATCATTGGGGGTGGGCTCTGAGGTCTCAGATGCTCAAGCCAGGCCTATGTGGCTAGTTATTCCTGCTGCCTGAGGATCCAGATGTAGCACTCTCAGCTCCTTCTTAAGCACCAAGTTATTTTTTTTAAAAAGTCAACTGGCGTCAGTAGAAAGTCAGTCATTCCTGATCATACCCCTTCAGGCTTCCTCCTGAACCATAACACTGTAACCATAGTTACGGTGTTAACCACAGTTATTTATGTTAACCATAGTTATAAACACACACATAAAATAGATGAAGTTCTGTAGCTTGTTTTTGCTACTCTGTGGGTTCTTTTCCTACCCTTCCTCTGGTTTCACCTCTATTACTAGATAGGAGAGAAAGGATAGAGAGAGGGGTGTTAGAGGGAGGGAGGGAGAGGGAGAGGAACCCTTTAATCAAATTCTTTTCTTCTTGTTTCTACTTTGAGCAAGACTACTCACAAACCACAATCAACCCCTTCCGCCCCAATGACCACCAACCACCAACTCTGTCTCTTAGGGTTCTAGCATTTATTTATATGCAATCAGAAAAGTACCCAGAATGCCAACTGCCACACCATGGTATGGCAGGTGGCAAAACCATGCCCCTGCTACAACACGAGGCAAATCATAGTCAGCTGCAGTGGTCAGTTGGAAGCAGTCCCATATCCCACACCTGGGATCAAAATGAAAACATATTCTTATATTTTTGTGTTTTTTAAAGAAACCAAAATACCAGAAATATCACCACAGAGCTCTTTATTAAATTTGTAGGTTTTTGCTTTTGAAAATTTGTGTGTGTGTGTGAGTGTGTGTGTGTGTGTGTGTGTATGTGTGTGTGTACTGTGTTTGCATGGAACTGCATGCATGACCATATGTAGTAGTCATATGATCTTGTGGGAGTCAGTTCTCTCTATCATGTGAGTTCCAGGATCAAACTCAGGCCAAGCACCTTTATCTGCTAAGCTATTTTTTCCAGCCTTTAAATAAGTTTAAGTTTTGAAAAAAAATTAGCCGGGCGGTGGTGGCGCATGCCTTTAATCCCAGCACTTGGGAGGCAGAGGCAGGCAGATTTCTGAGTTCAAGGCCAGGCTGGTCTACCGAGTGAGTTCCAGGACAGCCACGGATAAACAGAGAAACCCTGTCTCAAAACAAACAAACAAACAAACAAAAAACAAACAAAACAAAACAAAAAAAAAGTTTTGAAAAAAATTAAAAGTTATTTAATGATATTTATGTGTCTCTGTATCGGTTTGTGAACGTGATTACAGGTTCCCCCAAGAGGCTAGAGGCATTGGAACCCCTGGAACTGGAGTTATTTTGTCTGCTGTCCAATGTCAGTGCTCCCCACAGAGTTCAGTCTGCTGCAAGAGCAGTACATGACCTTAGCCACCGAGCCATTACTCCAGCCCCCTAAATATAATTTTAAAATGCAAATAAGATTATTAAAAAAAAAAAATCCAAAACTGAGTGGGGCGGCACAAGCCTGTAATTCCAGCATCTGAAAGGTGAAGGCGGGAGGTTCATAAGAGAAAGGTCATCCTTGGCTCTCTACTGAGCTTAGGGCCAGCCTGGTATATATGAGGCCCTGTGTCAACCAACTCCACAAAATGGAACACCTTCTGTCTTCATGTACATGTTTGTGTATACACACACCAACCTACCAACCTACCAACCAACCAACCAACCAACCAGCCAACCAACCAGCCAACCAACCAACCAACCAAAACCCAACTTGACCAAAGCCAAGCAAAACAGGTGGGCTTCCTTTCCTGGTGCTTTGTGTGAAAGGCTAAGGCCATGAAAGGGATGGCCAGGAAGGACAACAAGTCCCTGTCACCTTGTACCCCTGTCCACGTGTCCTCTTCATGGGAGAAGAGGACCTTCAGAGTGGTCTCAGATGCTGGCTCTTAAGGGAATTGCTGGAGGAGGTGATGCTACTCTGACCTCGGGCGCTCTCTCTGCTCTTGCCAAGCAGAAGGCCTCAGCTCCCTGTGCTGGCGTCCCAGGTCTGCCTGCATTGGCTCTCCGTCATCTCTACACTGCGGGCGAGGGTGAGCAGAGGCTCTTCCATCACTTTGTTCACTTTGCTCAGGGTCAAGGGTCACTCAGCAAATATATGGTAGGAAGAGAAGACATTTCCCATAGAGCCCAGGTCCAGAGAAAAAGGGTTTTATAATTTTCACTTGTGTATTACTTTAGCTTCTTCTCCCATTTACAAAAATTGATTTGTTACTGAAAATTTGGGTAAAGTAATAAACAATAAGAGAACAAAATTACTCATAAACCCATCTAGACGATCACATTATAAACTGCATAGCCCCTCAAGCTTTGTTAACACACACACATGCACGTGCGCGCGCACACACACACACACACACACACACACACACACACACGCACACACACCCCCCATAGAGCTGTGGTTCTACTTCATGTCCTCCCTTTCCCCTGGGCCCTGTGGCACAGAGGCCACAAAGTGCGGAGTGTGAAAGCGACCACCAAGCATCCCACACCCGAGTCTTTGCAGACAAGCTGGATGGGTCGCCAGGCTCCGGGCAGTCCTGCTAGTTAATAGCAGAGTTATTGTGGACTCCCACAGGCCCCTCACAGACACGCCTTTAGTAGCTCAGGAAGGCATCAGGGAGAATCCAGATCCTAAGTTGCTCTGGTCTTCAGCTGGCACCGGTTGGTTAGCTTCTTTAAATCCTTTCAGTATGCTGGACAGAACCATTTCTCGAACACTTACTGTCTGCCATTAAAATACATGTCTGACAGGCAGGGTTTTATTTCACAGACACTATAAATACCCCCGGGGTATTTGCTCCACACTAGGGCTGGAGGTTGGAATCCTTGGACCCAGGGTTTGGATCCAGGCTTTGGGGATCACAGTCCTCTGCACTTCTCCACAGTTGCTAACTCTGAATTAGGAGGAGCTTTATTTATTGTTGCTTTAACTGCACAGACCAAGCCTGTTCTGTCTAGTTAGAGAACAGCATTACTGTCGAGTGTACTCCTGACCAAGCCTGTTCTGTCTAGTTAGAGAACAGCATTACTGTCAAGTCTAGTTAGAGAGAAGCATTACTGTCGAGTTTACTCCTCAGGCAGCAGCAGCTTCTTAGAAATGAACAATCCTGTGCTGTTCCCCACATGTTCCTAATGGAAACATTTTGGTTGCTTATGGAGATTCAGGCTACTGGAGTCATTTAGAATTTTAAATATTAATGGAACTGCAGATGCAGTCATTTAAAAAGACCTTAGCTACTGAACCTCACAAGAGGGAGCCATTAAATGCTAGTTCAGTGCTCGGAAGGGCAGGCATCTGGGAAGGTGAGGCTGGGGACCGACCTCCTGTGTGCACGGGCTCTGGACTGTGGTTACTGACATGGCTGTCCTGCCTCCTCTTCCTCTCCAGGCAGAAGGTTATGTAATTGGAAGCTGCATCAAACACATCCCAATTGCAGGTAGAGATATTACGTATTTCATTCAACAGCTGCTAAGGGAGAGGGAGGTGGGAATCCCTCCTGAGCAGTCACTGGAGACCGCAAAAGCCATTAAGGTAAAAACAGAAGGGAACCTGGCTGGTTTGGGGGTGAGAGAGGAATGGTGTTTGGGCCCCTCAGTGCCACTGCCCCCTCCTGCTCCCTTCCTGTCCCTCCCCCCCCCCCAGTGTGGGCCTTGACTGTTTTGCCGTTGAGTTCAGTGTGCTGGGGACTTGAGGCTCGACGTGCTCTCCTACACAGAGAGCGGCTTGGTAGCTGGTGTTGAGCCACCGGTGTGTGGAGTAGAGCATCGTTTAATTGGAGCCTAATTAAACAAAACCTTCAATTAGCTGCATGCTGCTTCGACGTCTCCCTCCATGCTTCTGTTTAGAATTAGGAGGTGAGTCGCAGCAGTAGCTGTCAGGAATTCAGTGTATCTGCCTGCCTTGTGCCCTGAGAACACACCTCAGAACCCTGCCAGTCCAGACCGCATGTCTCCGGACCGCAGTTACATGCTAGCACAGTGACAGGAAAATGTGAACTTAGTAACAGAAGTGGCTCTTAGGTCATTATTTAGAGTGTCTACTTGACCTCACCCATCTTTGTATTGGTGTGGGTATGGAAGTTACAGACCTTTAAAAGGAATTTTTCTTCTCAGCTAGCAAAACCAACACACACACACACACACACACACACACACACACACACACACCCCAAAATGCAAGAGATTTCCTGAGTGTTCAAAGCTGATTATTATATAGTAAGAGGAGGAGGGATCTGGAGAAGGGTCTGAGGTGGGGCGTGCCATGTGACCTTACACAGCTCTGGTTCTGAGCTGCAGCATAGAGGGGTAACTCTCCTGCTGTTTCCTCTCAGTCAAGTGTCTGGAGGTTAGTTGAATACAAGGAAGCATGAGGCAAAATTCTGAATTTTGGTTGATACTAGTTAAGAATGATCCTTTTGAGATGGGGCAGATAGAGGGCTGGCTCCTACAGAAAGAATGTCACCTGTCCCTGCCTCGTGGGCCTGGGCTAGCCCAGGACTGGGGAGACTCAGAGTACTCAAGCAAAGAGGGAAGAGCTGATCCATGGCGGGGAAAGGTTTGCAAAGATGTCCTCAGACTTTTTTATAGACTGAAATACTGCCAAGGTTCCCCCTCAGCCTTTGTTTTCCTTTCCTCAGTGGGAGCCATCTCTTGGCAACCCCAGTGCTTCTGCCCGATTCTGCTCTTAGTCTACAGTAGCTGCCAACTTATGTCGTGACTCAGTTGCCTAGTGTCTAACTCTCAGCTAGTCTGTCTCTGAGAGGGATCTAAGTACTTCATCCACTGTGTGTCTTCAGTGTTGATCAAGTGACTTAGAATACCTAACCAGCAGGGTACATTTTCAGGTACATTGTGGTCAGGGGATCAAGTAGACATTTAACAGGAGGACAGATCACACTCCCTTAGGTTTGCACACGCATGCACACACACACTCTTTAGGATGCAGTTGGCTTCTGCATTCTAGAATGGGCCAAGCTTAGTTTGCTGGTCTCAGGGACAGCAGTGAGGCTGGCACCTGACAGGGATCTGAGGCAGCAAGAAAAGTCCAGGTGGAGACAAGGAGCTGATGCTTTATAGAGAGGTATTACCTCAGACAATATGGCAACAAAATTAAGAGAACATGATAGTGATGCATGACCATTGCAGAGAGAGCAGGCTTACCTGTTCACGTGTAGCCATGTTTAAGCTGAAAGACAGTGGGGCACATGATTGGTGGTCTAGCCATATAAGAGTTACAGTGTCAGCAGAGACGAATTCAGAGGTGTCTGTAAGGTGTGGGTTCCTGTGTATTTGTCAGAGGGCAGAGGCACTGGTACTGATCAATGCTTGGCCATGTCTTTTTGTGTACACACAGGAGAAATACTGTTACATTTGCCCTGATATTGTCAAAGAGTTTGCTAAGTATGACGTGGATCCCCGGAAGTGGATCAAACAGTACACGGGGATCAATGCGATCAACCAGAGGAAGTTCATTATAGATGTTGGTTATGAAAGGTTCCTGGGTCCAGAAATATTCTTTCACCCTGAGGTAAGATGGCTCAGCGAACGAGAGTAGCGTGTGTGGAGCGATGCTGCCCCCTAGTGTGCACAAGGAGCAGTTCTCAGTAAAGGGGACCAGTGAGCAAGTTGGTTGTGTCACATGGTGGTTCCTGCTGCAGTGTGGCTGCCTGGCATGCCTTGCCATAGACTTATCTGCTTTAACAGTTAAGGTTGGGGTTATCCTGGAGATGAGGAAGAGCTCTGAAGAGCAATAGGAGAAAATGGATTAGAAACTGATCTCAAGGGGCCTGTGGTAACACGCAGTCACTAACCTCAAGGACTGTGTGCATTGGCCCTGCATGAAAGTGGGATTAAGACAGTGTTTTGTGACTGTCCATGTAAAATCCGTGAATGCCCAGCTGGTGAACTGGCTCACAACTCTCTGCAGCTCCAGCTCCAGGGGGTATGCTGTCCCCTTCTGCTCTCTGTGGGCACCGCACTCAGATGCTCAAACTCACCCTCAGACACATAACTAAAAGTAAAAATGTAGTCTTAGAATTTTGTTTGAAAATAGTTGGTGTTATTTGAGAAGATGTATAATGTTTCTTTCATATTTGTATAAAATTTAGTTTGCCAACCCAGACTTCATGGAGTCTACCTCGGATGTCGTTGATGAAGTCATACAGAACTGCCCCATAGATGTGCGCCGACCGCTGTATAAGGTATAAGCTTCTTGGGTAAGGTGCTTTGACTTCCTTCCCACCTTAAAGGCCTGTAGCTGTTAGCGTGTCCTCATCGCTGTTCTGCTCTGGGACACGTTCCAGTAGTGTATAACGGAGAACTTTGACTCAGAGAGGGGAGGAGTGGGGTGTTGGGAATATGACACAGGCAGCAGAGGGACTTGTAAAACTCTCTTCTTCCTCCCTCCCCTCCCTCCTCTGCTTGAGCACATGCTGGTGACTGTCTCCTCCCCCTCCCTAGCACTGGGGTTTCGAACCCTGTGTCTCCATGCCTGGTGTGAGCTGCCTTTTTGTTTTGACTGTCAAACTGGATTGAGTTAGACAGTCTGAGCCATACACACTGACTGAGAGAGGAAGGTTTGCCCTGTTTGGGCTCTGGGGGCTGCTCTCATTCTTTGGTGGGTGTTTAGGCTCAGTGCTGAGGTTGGCGTGGCAGTAAGGACACATATGCCTGTGTGCATCATTCCTTCATCCCCAGGTACCATGTGCGTGTGTGCATCATTACTTCATCCCCAGGTACCATGTGCGTGTGTGCATCATTTCTTCATCCTCAGCTACCATGTGCGTGTGTGCATCATTCCTTCATCCTCAGCTACCGTGTGTGTGTGCATCATTTCTTCATCCCCAGGTACCATGTGCATGTGTGCATCATTCCTTCATCCTCAGCTACCATGTGCGTGTGTGCATCATTTCTTCATCCCCAGCTACCATGTGCGTGTGTGCATCATTTCTTCGTCCCCAGCTACCATGTGCGTGTGTGCATCATTCCTTCATCCTCAGCTACCATGTGCGTGTGTGGATCATTTCTTCGTCCCCAGCTACCATGTGCGTGTGTGCATCATTCCTTCATCCTCAGCTACCATGTGCGTGTGTGCATCATTTCTTCATCCTCAGCTACCATGTGCGTGTGTGCATCAAGCCTTTGACGAAGCTTCATGATCTCACATTACACTCTGCATACTTAGGCATCTGCATATTAAACAGAGAAAGGTGCCTAACCACAATGTATTAACTGCTGCTCCAGTCCATATTAGATACCACATATCTTTTGAAAGAACGGGGCCCTGGGCTAGGGAGGAGGTGGGCACCAGCATATTAAAAGCATTTCTGGGGTTTGGCTAGGTTGACAGCTGCTATCCGCAGCTAGTCCATTCTTGGATCATCTGGTGTTTAGTAATTTGTCTGTTCTGCATGAAGGTGGAGCGGTTGCAATTGCTTCATCATGTAATTGGGTGTCTTTTCCTCTAGTGTGTGAGGTGTCTGGAGTGCTTGCTGGTACTAGATGCATTCTTAAATTTAAGGAGATTTAATATGTATGTGGTAGTGTGCTTGTCGTCAGGAATTGATCAAAAAGCTGAAAATACTGAAATAACTTATGGGAATTACTACAAACTAATGGCATTAAAGTGAACCAGGCAATTATGGAAATTGAAGGATGAGCAGCTTGCTTTTAATTAGAGGGATCAAGGCAGGCTTTGGGAAGGTACCTTCTGAGCCAGTCAGACCTGGCCTGTGGAGCTGGTGTGGGAGAGGCCAGCCTGGTACAGAATCTGAGCACAGAGGTGGGGATCTAGGGGTGCATACGGAATTCACCCTTCCTGAAGCCTGGGTGCAGCAGGGCTGGGAGAAGGTGGCATTCCGAGATGTCTGTCACCCTGCTTTGACACTAGCTTGGAAGGTGGGAAAAGACCCTACTTGTTCTGTAACTAGTGGCTTGAATCAGGTCTAGTGTAGTAATTATCTTAGCACCTTTTAAATCAGAACAGCATGGTACAGGGTGAGCAGGCTGTGTATCTTATGTGTTGATGTTGAGTAGTTCTGATATCTTCAATAGATGAAGCAGAAAATTAGAAAAACATATCTACCAGCGGTGTTTTATCCTCTTTCTCTCCTTTCTCCCCGTCAGTACTGGGGATAGATGCAAGTCATTGCAGGCAAGCACTCCACGAACGAGCTGCATCTCAACCCAGCATTCGTTACAAATAGTCTTTTTCTAGTGAAACCCAGGCGGAAGTCCAAGATGTGAGCGGAGGGAAGGCAGCTGCTTGGATTTGGGCAGGGTCACTGGCTTTTACAGTTACAGAACTTTTAAACCTATTTCTAGAGTATTCTACCTACAGCATTTAACGGTGCCTCCTGCTGATGTATTCCAAAACAGTAAGGCTTCTTTTTGTGTTAGCAGGAAAGGAAGCCTGGTGTAAACAACTGGTCATGGCTGCGTTCAGGGATTTTTTTATTGCAGGGATGGGATGATAAGTGATGATCATAATCTCTCACCGAGCGACATCTGTTGGCTGCTTGCCGGGCTCAGCACAGGTGATCAGGATGGAGGCATTCAACAGCATGTAGTGAGATGAGCATGGTGACTTACAGGAGCCTGAGTTGAACATGGTACACCAGGGGCTCCTTGGAGCTAGCTCTCCCCACGTGGGGTTGTACCACAGTGGACGTGTCTGCAGCTGTGGCATCCAGGGCAGTGCCACTGGCCACATGTGGCTGCTGATCTTTCAAATGTATAGTTGTAACAAGAAGACATAAATTTTTGTTTAATTTTAATTGATATAGATATAAGTAGCAATATTGGACTAAGGGCTACACTGTGGGACAGCTTAGACCTCCAGGGTGGCGTGACCTGCTCAGAACAGGGAACCCAACAAGGATGAGAACTAAAATATAATCTCTGGGAGGTGGTGGTCCACACTTGGTAGGGAGAGGCAGGCAGATCTGTGAGTTTCAGGCCAGCCTGGTCAACAGAATAAGTGCTAAGACAGCCAGGACGACACAGAGAACTTGTCTTGAAAAAAACAAAATCCAAACCAAAACAAAGAGAGGGGGCTTACTAGTTAAGAGCATGTACTGCTCTTGCACAGGACCCAGCAACCACACTGGGTGGCTCATAACAGCTTACAGCCCAGCTCCAGGGGATACAATACCCTCCTTTGGCCTCTGCAGACACCTGTACATATGTGTGAACATGCACATACAGAGATGTACACATACATACACATAGCTTTAAAAAATTATTTTAAAAGGAGAGTCTGTTTGCAGGGCCAGGAGCAGCATGTGATGTGGTAGAAATGGACTCGCCATCCCTGGGCCTGATATTTATTTACACACAGTAGTGACTGAGGAACCTGAGGTTTGCCCAAGGCCAGGTCACGTGGGGCCTGGAGGGAAGGGGTGTGCCACCTTGTGCTGGCTGTGGCTCTCAGGGAAGACCTGGCCTTGCAGAGTTAGAGATTGAGTTTGTCCCCAGGGCCCCTGAGGACTTTGGAAAGGAGGTGCAGTGACCCAAATGGAGAAGCACTGACTGTGTCATCACCTTCAGCAGCATGTCCCCTACTGTTAGCAACACTTGGGTTCCTGTGTGCTTCAGTCACCAGGTGTGATACAGTAGCCATTCAACACACACAGTCACCCTCGAAGCCAAGAGAGTCTCAGAACACTGGAAGACAACTGTCCCTGGGCCTGCTAGGTCACACTGCCCCCACAGAACCAGCTTTGAGAGGGGAGTTGTACAGAGGCCAAAGTAATGCAAATACCTGTAGATTCCTGCAGATTTCTGCAGCCTCTAGAGCCAGCCCTGAACATTTGCCTGGCTTTCAACAGGGATGTGGTTGGGTGTTGCACGGTTGCATGTTACTCGGGGGTTTTCTCAGATCCTGTACACATTTAGTTGTCAGCCGATCCTGTAGCTACTGTGACATCTAAACTGCAAGAGAGGAGAGGCAGCCCGTCTCTACATATGCTGCTTTTTTCCTGACCCACAGGGGATGGAACTGAGGGAACCCCGTATGGTTTGCAAGTGTCCTCCTTTTCTCCTGTACTGGGAGGGATTGGACCTGGGGCCTGGTATATGTTGTCAAGTGCTGTGGTAGCCCTGAGCTGCATCCCCAGCCCCTTAAAACTGTTTTTGAGACAAGACAAACTGCTAAAGGTGACCTCAGACTTGCTCTTTAGCCCAGGTGGTCCTTGAGCTTTTAGTGCTTTTTCCTCAGACTCCAGAATAGCTGGGATTACAGTCCAGCAAGACCAGGTCCTGCCTGAGTGGGTTTTTCAACACTGTACCTGCAGTTACACATGATGGCTCATAGGTGGCACCATGTGTCTGTCAAACTGAATTCAAACTCAATCGTGAGATGCTTTGCTGTAACAGGAGCAGGAAGTATGGTTGTTTTGGTGTTGTGTTACTCTTTTGAGCAGATATTGGAAATGGGACTCAGTGTTTGCACTTGGCCAGCCCCCTACCACCGAGCCACACCCCGAGCCCATATTATATATTAACAATGAGCGTGCTGGTGGTAAGAATTTCTATTTTAAACCTTTCTGACTTAAACTTCAGGAGGCTGACAGGTTGTGTGTATGTGTCTAATGTTGTGTCGTGGCATCCTCTACTGCAGAGTGAAGGCACACTTTGTGAAGGTAACTTAAAATGGAGACTTTTGGTAGGGAAGTAATTTCAGAAGGGCTCTTTAAATCTAGACAAGACAGTGGGTTTCATGAACACTTGATACCCTCACACTGAACAAAGGGACACAGTAGATGGTAGATACATCCGGAGCCGCTTGGGGAGGGAGAAACAGAGGGAGGGAGTGGCCAAAGCATTAGGATGTAAAATGTATGCTGTTGTAAGAAGTTTAGACTCTGTAGGTAGGCAAAGGTCGTTATATCTAATCTGGTAAACTTCAGGTGCACCAGAAACTCATGTAAGAAAGCAGAAGTCACTTGTATCACAGATTATCGGTTATTGCTGAACTTTTCTTACTGCCCTGAGAAGAAGGTGGATGGATGTGTCCTGTCACATTTATATCTGTGTCCAGTGTGTTCACTCAGCACAGTGTTGTAAAAAATTCCTTAACAGTGCAAACTCTCCAAAAACACCATTGTTCATGAAGTCTGTTTTAATACAGGCTGTTTCCTATGTTTGAGTGTTTGCTATTTCTGACCCTGCTGACTTTTTTTTTCTGGACTTATATCACATGTTTTCTTCACCTCATTATGTTTTAGGGCATACGCTAAGCTAACCTGGGGCCGGCTCTATTTCAGATCCTTTGGAATTGGGTGGTTCCACTTTGAGAACCTGCCGACTGCAGAAGATCAGATCCCTTGCTAAGATGCCTTCTGACATCACCGGGCCTATGACTACATTTAGGTTTTTCAATGACAATGTTAAGTGGGTTTGTGCAGTTCCTGGGTATCAGGAAAATGTCTTCAGAGGATTGCTAGACCCAGAATTGGAGGAGCGCATGAAATGTGCTGCTTGTTAGAGAAGAATGTTTGTTTTCTGTTGGGGTCCCCGCAGAGAAACTCACTCTGAGCTCCTGTTGAGGGCTTCTTGAGAAGCACCATCTCCATCTTCACGGTCAGGAGCGGCTGCTCCAGAGCAGACAGCCTGTGTACTGGCCAAGCCACGCACCACGATGCCTGATTCCCGAGTTTCTTAGCCTTGCTTGCTTGGGGCCAGGCTCACATAGGGGTGCTGTGATGTCAGGTTTGTTGGCTGACACAACTACATAGTGCTTGTAGAGGCACACAGCAGCCTTTGACACTTAGGGAATATGTGTGGGGCTGGGTGGTTTAGTTTCTAAGTAAGCATTTGTGTTCCTGTTCTCCCAAGCTCTGAGTTACTCAGGTCTTCGGCTCTGTAGCTGTGTGCCTTTGGGCAGTTGCTTAACTTCCATCTGCTGGCCCTTTAAAAGACAAGAGGGTAAGCGGGCCATGAAATGACACCAGGCTCATGTGACAAACAGTGTGCAGCACATGGGCTGACATGTGTTTTTCTTGCCTCTCTGATTAATGCCTGAAAAGGGCATTTGATGGACAAGGGTTTATCCTGGGGCTTACAGTTTAAGGTGACACAGTCCATCATGTCAGGGAAGGGATCCTTTGTCACAAAGCGGGCGGCTTTGTGACAGTGGGAGTGTCTGGTGGCGGGAAGGGGGGTGTGCCTGGCAGTGGGTGGTGTGCGTGTGGTAGTGAGCCTGTGTGGTGGCAGCTGATTTCTTGCAGATCAGCAACCAGATAGCAAAGAAAGAAAAAGAAGCAGGTCAAGGCCATCTCCCCCGAGATCAGCTTCTTCCAACTGGACCCTAATTTCCCAAAGTTGTACCACCTTCCAAAAATAGCGCTAGCAGCTGCAGCCAAGTATCCAAGCCTTGGAGCCTGTGGGAGACATTTCTCATGCAAACCGTAACACTGAGGTGTTGTTACTGTTGACACTGCCGATCAGCAGGGAAGAACCTCGAGAATTAAAATGGACGGCGGAGAGAAAGTGGTGGGCTGTGGGTCATAGAACAGGCTGAGCAGGTGGGACAGCTGGGAACTGGAGTCCGTATTAGTTTAGACTTAGTTCAGAGACAACACTGCAGTTATGTAGTTTGGTGGGATACTTGTAAGGGTCCGTGATTCAATGAAGAATGACACCCCAGACTCAGATAGTACGTAAACACAAAGCATGTTTTGTTCTGCAGAAGTGCAGCTCGCTGGGGTCTCCCATTACCAACATAGAGAGGCAACCAAGTGAGCTCGAAGGCTCGATTTCAAGCACAGAATTCCAGGGCAGCTGAGCTTTGTCTTGTTCTGTCTCTAGGCATCCAGAACCATCATGGGGCTTGAAGACTGGAGCCTGGGTTTTTTCTATTAATAATTGACTTGGTCGGACTTGCCCACTTCTTAGGCCTAGTCCCCTTAACTGCCCATTTGAAGTCTGTCATGGAATCAGCCTAGCCTTCTCATTATAAATTGAATTAGCTGAATTAATCCCACGGAGGGGGAGGGGAAATTCTGTGCTATGACTGCAATAACTGATTTGTTTTGACTTCCAGCAGTTGAGGGCACGCCGACTTTTACTTTTGATTATGAGACTCCAGTGGAGATTGTGTATTGTGAAGGTGCAGGGGAAGAGATGCCCCTTCAGCCGAGGTTGGCTGATTGAGGGTCCATGGCAGAGGCTGAGGTCTGGCCAAGGGAGGCAGATGGTAAGAAGGCCCTGAGGTGGCGGTGGCATGGTGGTGGCAGTGCTTAGGGGCTGTCCTAGCATTGTGAGGTCCATTCCCTCATTGGTTTTTAGAGTACTTGCTGGTAATCACTCCAGGACCTTGGTGTTGCCTGCCACTCGAATGGGGACAGAATCCTGGCCACCATGTGCATGATGCTCTGTGTGTGTGAGGGGGGGCATGGGATGAGGACAGGGCGGGCAGACCAGCGGGCAAGGGAGTGAGATGATACTGTGTGTGTGGGGGAGGGGGGCAGCAGGCCAATGGGCAAGGGAGAGAGCCATTGTAAGAGTTAAGGAAGACAGTGTAACAAGAAGGGAGGGAGGGAGCCTGTGGCTCACTGTGTAGGACTTGTTTTAGGTTTCTGTTGCTGTGGGAAAACACCATGACAAAAACAACCTGAGGAAGAAAGGGATGTTTATTATTTCATCTTACAGTTGTCAGGTCAGACTCCATTACAGGCCCTGAAGCAGAGGCCATGGAGAGGGACTGCTTACTGGTTGCTCCCCATGGCTTGCTCAGTCTGCATTCTCATAGCACCGACCACCAGCTGAGTGATCCCCCCCTCCACCAGTGAGCTGGGTCTTCCCACAGCAGTGCCTCACAGGCCAGTCTGGTAGGGGATTTTCTCAGTTAAGGTGCCCTCTTCCCAAATGACTCTAGCCTGTGGGAAGTTGACACAAAATTAGCCAGCACAGGGCTCTGTGTCGTCAGGGAATGTGGTGAAGGCTTGTGGAGAGGACTCCAGGGTATGACAGGAGGCTGTGTGTGTGTGTGTGTGTGTGTTGCAGATATCTTTTGCCTAGTCTATGGATTGTCTTAATTTTTTTAGAAATGCATTTTGAACAAGAATAGAAATGTTTAATTCATGAGGTTCAATTTATTTATCTTTGTCTAAGCATTTTACTTTTTATGTAGCATCTAAAGATTTAATTTACCCCCATGTCTTGAAGCTTCAAAAATCCACACATTTATATATCATTAATTAACTTCGGGACTAATGTGTCTCTAACTCTTTATCTAGGTCTGTGGTCTGTTTTGAGGTAACTTGTGTGTCTGACGTAGGATGAGAGTGGGCATGTGGAAGTCAGTGACTTTCTTACCACTTGCCTGGAGAGGCTCTTCTTGCCCAGGGAGGCACCCCAGTGACTGTTATGGTGTAGTGCCATGTGTGTTCTGTGCAGTGCTTCCTCTCCAAAGCTGCAGAGAAGCCACATGAAGTCCAAGCGTCCCACCCCTGGAGGCAACCCCAGATCTTACAGCACTTCAGAAGTGTTCTGGTGAACGTCTCCTTCATACCCTAATGGATTATTATTATTTTTTTTAATTAAGAAATCCATTGCAGAGACATGACAAGTCATTGTAAAATTGCGCTGGGTCTTAGACTGGAGGGGAAAAGTTATTAAAAGGCAAGGTAACAAGATAGGAAAGGAACTTTGAAGACAGCTGCTGCGCTGTGGGGCAGTTTTAGTACGCACACATCTGAAGTGTTTAGGAGGAAGCATGATGCTCTCGGGTGTTTAGAAGAGGTGTGAGGGAAGTGACTGACCAGTGTCCACAGGAGATCCACCCGTGTTACAAGTCACCTGTGCTAAGAAATGTTCTCACATACAAAATAGTGTAACGAATTCATGATGTAAGTTGGGTCAAGTAGCATATACCTATAGCCTCTGAGACAGGAGGATTATGAGTCGGGAGCTATATAAGAAGGTACCGGGAAGAGGGGCAGAGAGGTCATCATGTTAACTAGATGCTTGCTTGCTATTTGCCCTTTTCTATGAAAACAGGACTTAAACATACTAAAATAGCTGTTAACAGTCTTTTTTTATTTTATTTTATTTTTAAGTGAATAGGAATTTTTGCTGTTGCTGTGGTTGACCTCCAGGGTTTAGAGCATTCTAGGCAGGCTCTTTATCCTGAGTGACATTCCTGTGAAAAGATGAATGGCCATTCTAGGTATGCAGGTGTCATTGTGATAGTGTCCTGCAGTGCAGTCTGTCTCTGAAGCCAGAGTTGTGTTGTGAGAACTGCAAATCTCTAATGATCAGTGTCTTTTGGGTCACTAGCATGATGAACTCTTGAGATGATTACCAGGCCGTATGCACAGCCCCCGACCCCACAGTGATCCTTTGTGAAGAAGATAGAATCACCATTAAGTTCAGCTTTTGCACCAAGATCTTCTATGTGAACTGAATGACATTTTAACTCCCATTCTGTGTTTGATCAGCTTTCTGCCTCAACAAAGTCAGCTCACAAACAAGTCTGTGGGCCTTCTAGACACAGATGGCTGCTCACAGGGAGTGGAACTAGGACGACTCAGGGGAGTAAGGACAACCAGTGGGCTCTCAAAACGTGGCACTTCTCAGGTCACTGTTACCGTTCTACCTCTTGCTGCTTTCAGGGACTTCATTTTCCTAAGCTTCACTGTGGCTGTAATATTTATACACACATTTACACACGATGCACTTTGTACAACTAGATGTTCTTAGAGACTTCTATGCCTGTGCACTGTGACAGCCAGGGGATCACTGTGACAGCCAGGGGAGCACTGTGACAGCCAGGGGAGTAATGTGACAACCAGATAGTACTGTGTTAGCCAGGGAAGTACTGTGACAACCAGATAGTACTGTGTCAGCTAGGGGAGCACTGTGTCAGCCAGGGGAGCACTGTTACAGCCAGGGAAGTACTATAACAACCAGATAGTACTGTGTCAGCCAGGGGAGCACTGTGTCAGCCAGGGGAGCACTGTTACAGCCAGGGGAGCACTGTTACAGCCAGGGGAGTACTGTGACAACCAGATAGTACTGTGTCAGCCAGGGGATCACTGATAGACAGGGGAGCACTGTGTCAGCCAGGGGAGCACTGTGACAGCCAAGGGAGTACTGTGACAACCAGATAGTACTATGTCAGCCAGGGGAGCACTGTGTCAGCCAGGGGCATAGCCTCTTTCCTTAGCAAGCACTATCACTGGGAAAAGACACTAAACTCCATGTACCACCAAACACCTGAAGTAGCATTGGGCAGACCATGGGCCAAAATGGGAACACTCTGTGGCTTGAGGAAGGGCTTCGTACCTCTAAATGTAAAGATTCTTAAAGGGGCCTATGACTTTGAAAGAGTTTTAAAGATGTAAAAATCACATTTTAAGATACGAGCTTTCTGTCATTCTAGAGAAAGACATTTTAGAAACAATATTTGGGACGTACTAACAATGTTCATCTCAGGTTTTCAAGAAAATGAACTGTGCTTGCTTTAAACATGAAAAAGAGTGAAAGGCTGGGCTGGGGAGATGCTGCAGTGGTAGAAGACTCGCCATGTCCGTGTACGTAATGCAGGTTAGGGTGGTGATCTGCATCTAATCCTAGTCGCCTAAAACGAGGTGGGAGGCAGAGACAGGAGAGTCCCTGGAAGGTCATGGGGCAGCCATCCTGGAGGATACAGTGAGCAAGAGACAGAGTGGAAGGTCAGGAGAACCCCTGAGGTTGCCCTCTGACCCAAACACACCGCGTGCTCATCTACAAACATCCCCCACCCCACCCCAGCCCCGACGCGTGAAAGAGAAACAAAGTTTTCACCTGGAAGTGCATGTGGCCGACTCACAGTGCCTAGGAGACGGGTATAAGACCTGTGAAGCTGGGGCTGGCAGGACAGCCAGACCCCCTCCTCTGCACGATGTCACAGTGTCCCTCAGGTATCCCTGAGAATGCTCTGTGACAGGGTGCGTAAGGTTCGTCCCTGCTAACAGCCCCTGAACAAGAGCTCAGTGTCACAGTGCCTTGGAGGACCTCTCTCTCCCTACTGGGGAGCTATGGAAGGTTTGCCTCAGTGTTTCACATGTGGCCCACAAGCTCCCTTCAGGCCCCTCTCAAAGACATCTGACTGGAGATTACAGTGGCTGCCAGCTGTGATTTCTCGTGGCTCGTGGCTTAGCCCTGCCATGGCCTGCCAGTGTTGTTCCTACAGGTCCTCAGCCTAGCTCCTGAAGCAGTGAGGGCTTCTTGTGGGGTTTCCTAAGGCTGTGGGTAGGTGATCAGAGGTGAAATATCTACATAAACTCATGTTGGAACTGGAAATTGTCCCAAGGCAGAAGACTAGATCTGAGGTGGTTTACATGGCTCTGCTCTTCTGCCTCCATCTCTACTGCTTGCTCTGCAGATCTTAACGTCTGCAGAGGTGACCCTCAGCTTGGCCACCTCTCACTGGCAGCAAGTAACAGTGAACAGAACAAACCCAGCATAACCTGGGCTCTCTGGCCTGGGTCTGTATGATATCCCTTTCCCATAAACTTGTGAGGGATTGGCTGGCTGAGGGAGGGCCTGGCTGCAGGCCCTACAGCTACACAAGGCAAGTGTGGGGACTTATGGCTCCTTGAAGGATGGTTTTTATTTTCTTTATAGTTTTCTCAAATGATATTTTCTGTCAGAAAGTTAAATGAGGGCAATTTCACTTTCATTGTCCTAAATAATATTCTGTAGCCTGAGAGAATAGACCTGTTATCTTTCATTGCAACAGCCAGCCAGTTCAATGAGTCTCACCCTGCCTCACCCACCAGACGGCTGGTATAGTCACTTGATAGAGGCTGGAGCGATCACAGGGCTGTGGGCAGAGGGAGGACTCATTTGAAAATGTTCCCCAGGTGATTTCAGAGTGTGCCACTCTGAAGGGGTTGCAGTCTGAGCGGAAGGCCCTGTTGGCTACTCTGTGGAGCCTGCGTGTCAGTTAATGTGGCTTCTCTGGCTTCTTGGTTCTTGTCAGGTGTCTGCCCCAGGGCAGGGGGAGCTCTGGTATGGGTTGCTGTGTGCTTTCAGTTGCTTATAGTGGGGGAAGTACCAGGGAAATGACTGGTGGCACCACTGTTACAAGAAAAAAATATATAACCTATGCCTTTTGGCTAGTGAAAGGTCTCAGGTGAGGGATTCAAGGGGACAGTTATGAATGCCAGACATGTTGGAGACTGGGGAGTCCAGGCCCTAGTGACATAGACAGACAGCATGGTAGAGCTCCGAGGAGAATGAGCCCATGAAGCAGGAGTACAGGCCCCTTTTTATAGGTCTCTGAGGAAGTATGAAAGTTTCTCTGGAAGATTCTGCAGCAGGCTCCCTCTGATTCTCCCTGTAGATGAAAAAGGGCAGCTTTCTCCTTTAAAGAAAATCAGAGCTTATTCTGGATCCCACTTTAAGTGACCAAGGCCCAGAAATGGAGATTGAGGTTACCCCAGATTCCATGTTCCATTGTGGGAGCAATTTCAGAGCTTTACAGAACAAAGAAAGTTATAGATCAAAACAAGTTTAAAATACATAAGAGAAGCAGATACAGCAAGATGGGGGGGAGGGGGGGCTTTCTATAGGCCTCAACTGCTATTTGTGGACTGTCTTAGCTTTTGGTTTGGTGGAAACTACAGATCTTCTAAGATAATAGCTTATTAAGGCTTTTATACATTAGTCATAGGATGTTTGTTCTGACACAGAGGTGGACAAGGAGTGGCTATTCAGGGGCTAACGCTAGCTTGAGATAGGCAACTTGCCTCTGGAGCTGCAACATCCCAACCTCCCCACGTCTCTGCAGTTGTAACGAGTCTTTGCAGACACAGCAAACCTGTGCTTTCTGGCTAGTGAAAGGTCTCAGGTGAAGGACTCAAGGGGACACTGTGCAGACTTCAGGGAAGGGGAGGGGTGTGGAAGGGCTGCTGCAGGCGGTCCAGCAGCAGTCTGCCTTCTTGTGCTCATGCTGCAGTTAGTGTCTGCGTCTTTATCAGTGTGTTACTTATATAAGCAGTCTTGCTGTGGGGCAGCGACTGGACCATCACAGGCAGCTTGGTCTCACCCAAGGCCTCTCACTGTTCACTTTGGTCTTTCAGAATGTCGTCCTTTCTGGAGGCTCTACAATGTTCAGAGATTTTGGACGTCGTCTGCAGAGAGATTTGAAAAGAGTGGTGGACGCCAGGTTAAGGCTGAGCGAAGAGCTCAGTGGGGGCAGGATAAAGGTAGGAGGCTATGTGCGGGGTGCTCTCCTCCAGCATGGCAGTGTGGGGGAGAACCAAGCTTGAGTGGGGGACAGCTGAGGTTTGATGCCTGAGTTCATGGGAGGATGTCCTTAAGACCACTCAGACCCCCTTTTGCAAGATCAGGCATCAGTGTGTGTGACCGGGTGCTGCAGAGAAAAGATGGGCTTATGGTGAGGAGATGCTCTCACTAAGGTACCTGCTGTGTGCAGGGGGCCAGGCTGTACTCAGCCAAGTAGAACTCTGAGCTTCTGGGTGTTGCCTGGGCTTCTCCCTGAGGTGGACTTTGGTAGGGAAGAGGGAGCAGAAAGCTCACTGAAGTGAGGGGCCCGTTGCAATGTTTGTTTTGTTTTAGTGTTTGGGGGTTCACTTTGTCATTGACCTTTCTCAGGCATGTGATGTGTTTGAGTAAAGCTATCAGGTTAATTGTGTGTTTTAGTACTAGAAGAGGCGGGGGGGGGGGGGGGGTGTCTCAGCTGTACTGAGTACTTCCTTTCCTGAATCTCCTGGGCTGTCACTACAGTGCGGCTGAGGCCATCACTGGAGGAGGTCACTGTCTGGCATGGACACACTGGTTGAAGGATGTTCTGTGCAGACTAAACACAGTTGCTTTCTCTTTGCAGCCTAAGCCTGTGGAGGTGCAGGTGATCACGCACCACATGCAGCGCTACGCCGTGTGGTTTGGAGGCTCTATGCTTGCCTCGACTGTAAGTCTCTTCCTAGCCTGTTCTGTCATTTGTGCTTCCCCATTGAGTTTGGATAAATACTGCCTGCGAACATGCACTAGCACGCATCCTGTTTGCATGGATTTAAATAGGCAAAATAAATCCTGCTTGATGTAAGAATATTTTAGTTATCATTTAAGTTATATGCCTCATTAACAAACACCCTGCTCATTGTCCTTTCCCAGTGGTTATTTTATTTATTTATTAATATTTTCCCCCTCGAGTTTGTTAGCAGTTATTTTCAGTTCAGGTTGACACAAATTTGATCCCACTTAGGGAAACTGAGTAAATTTGTTGTTGCTTTCCAGTGTTGGGAATGGCCGAGTGAGTTTTTAAAAGTGAAATAAACTTCTGCCTGGTTTGTCACCTGGTCAGGTGTAGTACAGTGATTGGCAGGGGGACCTATGGATAAGGATAGCCCCTCCCCTTTGCTCAGTGGTTTTGTCTTCTCACCTGCTCATCTTCTTCCTCCCGCTGCTCTTCCTGCAGCCCGAGTTCTTTCAGGTCTGTCACACCAAGAAGGACTATGAGGAATACGGCCCCAGCATCTGCCGCCACAACCCCGTCTTTGGAGTCATGTCCTAGTGTCTGTGTTGGAGCCATTGTCTGACAGTGTCCTGTTGGGGAATAAGTGTCCTTCAGAACTCAGAGCAGCTGCGGCTCCTGTACATAGCAGTGTGCAACCGGTGTGTGAGCAGCGTGCTTTCATCGCCAGCGCGTGGGGCCGGGCACGATTTTCCCAGTAAAGCCATTTATCCGGTGCGACTGTTGGTGGCCCTCCTCCCATCCCACTCCTTCCCTTCCCTCCCACTCTCTCTCCTTTTCACCTGAGCTTCTAGTCAAGTGTAGCTCTGAAGGAGTGTATTGCAACCTAGAAACTACTCGAGGAACACGTGATGCAAGTGGTTTCCCCAGGAAAGATTGCAGGGTGGAGGAACCCTGGCCTTCCCAGCCTATTTTTGTAAATAAAATGTTATAAACTTGAAATACAAATTGATGTTTATATTTCCTATCATTTTGTATTTTACGGTTTTTGGTATAACTGGCTAACACTAAGCATGAGTAGTCACAGAGTTCATGGATGTCAGAGTTCTGTAATAAAGTGCTTGACTGTGAGGCACGTTCTGATGTGTGTACAGGCAAACAAAACGGCAGGCTCGATGCTGGGAAGTGACCACATGTTGAGGTGGTGTGCCGTCTAGCACTCACCAGTATTGTGTGAGAGCTGCTACAGGTGTAAATGAGCTTCCCAGAGCTGCTTTATAGAAGACAATGGTTCAGTGTGGAGTGTGGGATGAAATACTGTTGCACTGTTGTAATAAAAGCTGCTAGACCCTTCATAACTGTTCCCTGTGGTCTCTTTTGGCTCCCCATCCATTCAGAGAATCTCGGAGTCTGTATAGGTTTGCAGATGATTGATGATTGATGCAGTGTGTGTGTCTGTGTGTGTGATGTCTTAAAAGTGATGTCACCCAAAACTGGGTGGATAACTTGCCTCTTGTGTTTTGGATGGGGGTGGGGACATCCTTGAGGTGCCCTTCTTAGGAAAGCTTTCAGTGTTCTGGTATCTGCTGAGTGACTCCCTCACTCAAGTGTAGGTTAGTAGACACAAAGCTCTCCCTTCTTCTAGAATCCTTGTTATTTTAAAATTGTCTCCAAGTTGTGAGGCATGTTTAACTCTCTGAAAACTGGTTTATTTTGGAAACAAGTTTGAGCTTTGAGGCCTCTGTTTTCTCCACATTGATTCTTCACTCCAGTTATTCATGGCCGTCCTGAGTCTGAGAATAGTCAATGGAAGATTCTAATAAACAGAAACACTGCATCCTGGGAACAGTAAATAATTTAAAAATATTATTAGTGTGTGTGTGTGCGCACATGTGTGGTTTGTATATGTGTGGTGTGTGTGCATGTATGTGTGTATGTGTGTGTGTATATAGTGTATAAGTGTGTATGTATGTGTGGTATGTATATGTGTGAGCACAAGTGCCAGGGTTCCCATGTGAAGGTCAGAGGACAACTTCATGGAGTCGGTTCTCTCTCTCCTTTACCTTCATGGGGTCCAGGGATTGAATCACGTCTCCAGGCTTGCATGTGCCTTTATTGGTTAAGCTGCCTTACTGGCCCCTCATGTAACTCTTTTATCGTAGCATAATTATTCTTACTCTAAAATGAACTTTATTATTCTTAAATACTTAATGAATATTTATTATATGAATATACACTTCATTCACTTTGCTTGGCAATGTGCTTTTGAGTCTGTAGACACACAGAGAGAGAGAGACAGAGATAGAGAGAGACTGAGAGAGAGAGAGAGAGAGAGAGAGAGAGAGAGAGAGAGAGAGAGAGAGAGAAAGAGAAAATGGTAGTACTTGTGTGCTTATAGTCTCAACATTTACCAGGCAGAGGAAGGAGGGTCTCTACAAGTTTGAGATGTGCCTGAGATCTGCCTGGTCTGACAGTGGATCTTAGGTCAGCCAGGGATATAGTTGTGTTTGAGATGGCTCACTGAGTAAAAGCTGTGTTGTACAAGCCCAACAACCCGAGTTTGCTCTCCAGCACCCCTAGTGCAGGAAGATAGCTGAGACCCAAGGTTGTCCTCTGACCTCTATCTCTATATGCTGTGATAATATGCTAATATATGCTAATATGCATACACATGTACACTACTAATAAAATATTCCACAGAGTTAAACCAACACACACACACACACACACACACACACACACAACAGCATACTCATCACAGTCATGCATGAGCAAAAATCATCCAATACAAAGCCAGCTTTGTAACAGACTGCTGACTACACGTGTGGGCACTGTGCAGGCATGATAGGATGTAAAACACCATCCTACCATGCTGACAGCATGGTACACTGTAGAGCGGTGTGTCCTCTCAATGGCATGTATAACTGAGTTGCAGCTTACTGCTGCTGCCACACTTCACAAGAGCCTGTGACAGGCCATGTTGCTAACTCATGAAAAGAACAAAATCGGGAGTGTGAAATTCCAAGAAAGAGTTAAGTCAGGTGTTGTCTGCATGTGTGAATTAAGTGCTATGGCTATGGCTATGTTCGTGCAGCGTCAGGTGAGGCAGGCTACTCACGGGGGGGGGGGGGGGGGGGGGAGAAGAGCTTTGTTCAGCTGCCAATCTCAGAGGTTCAAGGGCATCAGTTCAGCTCTGGTGAGGGTCTTCTCATTTGCTCATGGCATGGTAGATGGTCACAATGCCATTGTGGGAGTGAAGGACTGCATCTGGGGCTCAGGAAGCCACAGAACACTGGGTGGGCTTTCGTAATGACCCTCTTCTGGGCATTACCTCAGTCTCTTCTGAGGGCAGAGCCCCAGTGTGACCTAAAGGCTCTTTACATAATGGGTTCCAGGCTAGCCAGGGAGACATGTAGCCAGGGAGACTCTTGAGATACAGAGCAAGCCAGTGAGATGGCTCTCTGAGGAAAAGCTGTATAAGCGTGACATGAGTTTGATGTCCAGCACCCATTGTGGAAGGAGAGAACCGAGACCCCAAGGCCGTTCACCTCTTGAGATTCTCCCTTCCCCCATACTGGTGCCCTGAGGACCAAGCCTCCTGCACATGAAGCTAGGGAACAAAGCACATCCACGTCATGGCTGTGGGTATTAGGATAGGACAGAGTGTGGGGGCTGCACTACCTGTTGATTCAAACATACCCTGAGGGGCATGGACCATATCCACCATCATGAAAGAAGCCTGCAGTATCCTGTGCTGTTTCCTGTGTTACAGGGATGCTCAACCACAGTCTCCCACTTAAGGATTTGGGGTCTTTAGTTGTCTTTCATCCAGTCACAAATTTCTCTGCCTTTCCTTGGGTTTCTCCTTGGCAACTTTGGCTTCTATCACCTACCAGCTGCTTTACTGCAGCAAATCCTGACGGGTCTGTCTGCTTCAGCCACACCCTCTGCATCTTACGCATTGACCAAGACTTCTTTCTCACATCACCTTCATCCTAATTGTTATATTGCCCCCCCCCATCCCACCCCATTTGACACAGCTGGAGTCATCTGGGAAGAAGGAGACTCAGCTGAGAGATTGTCTCCATGAGACTGGCCTGAGGACAAGTCTATGTGCTATTTTCTTGATTGGCGATCAATATGGGTGGGTGCAGCTCATGTGGGTGGGTAGTGCCATCCCTGGACAGATGCACCAGCATAAGACAGCTGGCAAGTAATCAGTCTCTCCATGGTTCCTGCCTCTGCTGCTGCTCAGTTCCTGCTCTGACTTCCCTCCATGATGGACTGTGACAGAGACACGTAAACCAAATGGGCCCTTTCCTCCCCAGGCTGCTTTTTGTCGTTGCTTTACCACAGTGGCAGAGGAGCAAGCTAAGATGCTTGCATACTGTCCTGGAGCCATGGTGCCTCCCTGGGAGCCTCCTTCTGACCTTACAGGCCAGCCGTGTGCATTCTCATCTAGGCTCTTGACTTCCTGCACACAGTGGGCTTTAGATTTCCCACAGTGACTGATTTTCTCTACTCTGCTGGCGGCTGCAAGGCTCGCCTTCTCCAAGCTTCCAGCATCAGTGTTGGCACCCATGTTGGCCAAACTAGAGCCAAGCGTAACCTGGTCTCAGACCCAGAATGTCTAAAGCCTCCTTGTTCTATTTGCCACAAGATTGTTTTTGAAAGTCTTTTACTCATTCATTTTTTAAAATTAAGATTGTGTGTGTGTGTGTGTGGTATATGTGTTACTGCGAGTGCACATGTGTGTGTTCATGCCTGTGGAGGTTGGAGGTCAGTGTTGGATATCTTTCTCAATCACTCTCTAGTTTTTGAGATGGAGTTTCTCAACTAACCTGTAGCTCACCAGTTTGGCTAGACTGGTTGGTCAGTGACCTCCTGTCTCTGCCCTACCCTCTCTCCATGCCAGGGTTCTAGCCATGTGCCACAATGTCTTGACTTTTTACATGGGCACTAAACTCAGATCCTTAGGCTTATACAGCAGGCACCAATTGGACCTCCTTCCTAGCCCAGAGATCATTTTATTTTAGATATAAAATATAGAGAGTACTATGTTCCACTGCAACAGGACTACACAGTACTGTCTACAACCCTGGCCCAGACACATCTTAGAGGAGGTATGTCAGAAGTGGGGGTGGGGTGAAGGAAGGTGCCCAGGGCCTGCTTCCATTTTCAGACCCCTAGGTGGAGCTGGCCTGCAACTGGGTCTGCAAACCCTGACAAAAAGACCCTTTGGCTCAGAGATGTAAGTATAGTTTGGCTATTCTGCAGGTGAATGATACCTTCTCCCCTCTTCCCTCAATTTCCCAAGTATTCTAAGGGCCCAGTTGCTCTCAGTAGGTTTGAAGGTTTGTTTGTTTGGTTGGTTTTTGTTTATTGATTAAAGCTGCCAGATACGATATGATTTGGTTACTTTATAAAGAAGGAATATGTTAGAACTATATTACTAACTTAAACAAAATCCCCATACACGTTTTGTTCAGGTTGACTTTGCAAAGTCGAGCTTCCCTGAGGAAAAGCCCATGGCCCTGAGTGAAGTTTCCTGTAGACTATTCATGTTTGCTTTCTACTGCTATGATAAAGACCACGACCTAAGGCAACTCCGAGAGGAAACGATTTATCTGGCTTACACATCCTGATTACAGTCTACCAGGAAAGGAACTCAGACAGGAACCTGGAGGCAGGAATTGAAGCAGAGGCCATGGAGGAGTGCTGCTTACTGGCTTCCTCATGGAGGCATGCTCAGCCTGCCAAGGGGCAGCCCCATCCCAAGGCTCTCCCACAGCAATAACTAATCAAGAAAACACCTATGGATTTGTCTGTAGGCAATCTGAAGCATTTTCTCAATCGAGGCTCCTCTTCCCAGATAACTCTAGCTTGTGTCAAGTTTTGACAGAACTTAAACCAGGACACCGTGTTGATCAATACCGTCTTTAACTAACACACCCTAGAATTATAAGCCAGCAGTTCTTAGACCTGTTGAAGGGGTTTGATAGTGCTTTGCTTAACAGGTTGAGACACCAGCTCTCATCTATGTAGAAAAAAGTATTATAAATTATATGGCTTTAATTTAGAAAAAAATCATATGATTTAGCTGTCCCACAGTGAATATGGACTTTAGAGCCTCATGTTGTACAAGATAAATGCAAACAGCTTTATCTGTCGATCTAAAACAAAAACAGTAGTGACTGGTATGTGACTCTCTCTGTCTCTTTCTCCACCCAGCCCCCAGCCCCGCCTCTTGCTTGAATCCTCCTGTTTTCCTCTCTCCTTTACTTTCTTCTCCAGACAAGCCACAGTGACTAGCTCAGAGTTGTTCTTTATACTCCAGGAAAAGCCCCGTTTTAAAAACTGCAGAAGTCCACAAGCTGCTTATTCTGTTACCACACAGGCTGAGATTAAGGGAAAAAAAAAAACAAATATAATAGGAAAATAGAAGTTGCCAGAGTTGTGGGACTTCATTGCTGCTGCTCCGGGTGAAGTGTGTGCTACTGCAGAGGTGTGTCCCATGGCTACCCGAAGCGGAAGCTGGGCTCTGAGTATGGGGATATGAATGACTCTGATCTTAAGAATTTTAATAGTATCATGAAATTAGAGTTGAATTTCAGATCTGGCGAATGCAGGTGACTGAGCATGCGTGTTGGCGTAACAAGTCTCAGGTAGTCCCTCCAGTCTGGTTATTACTGGAGGGTGGCTTTGAGAAAGGTCCCCTCACAGAGGCAGGAAAAATTATCCACGTTAGACCTGCAGGTGTATGTTTCAGGGTGGCGACATTTCCTGCTACAGCTTCCTAAGTGAATAACAGGCTGTGGGAGACTAAAGGCCTACGGCTCACACCTTCTTTGGGCTCCTCCCCTTTATCTCAGCTACAGAAGGTTGGGCTGGGTCCACCTCTCATCTTAGTTCAGTGCACAGCTGATTTCAAAGACTGCCCTGTTAGAAATATTTGTTAAGTAATTCTTAATTAAAGAGTATTTCATAATGTTTCTTTTTAAATTTACTGTTAGGCTTGCTAAATAGAAGTATAAATTGCTTGGCAAGGTAATTGTGATGGTAACTGCTGATTGGCAGTTTCTTCACTTGGTGGAAAGAAATCTTTTTTACAAAAAGGCAAGGAGCCTCGGAGATGGCTTGGTGGTTCAGGGTGCTTGCTGTCTTTCCAGAGGACCTGACTTGGCCACCAGCACCCAACGTGGGGTAGCTCACAACTGTCTATAACTCCGGCTCCAGGGGACCCGATGCTCTCCTCTGACCTCCACAGCCACATTTTATGCTTGCACACAGATACATACATATAAATAAAATTTAAAAATAAATATTAAAAAAGAAGCTACGGCTTGATCTTTGTATTATAAAGGGTTGCGTTTTTTATAAACCCTGAATTAGTCTCAGTTAAGGAAGCAGCTGTGTATTCTCTACTCTTACCTAATATATGAGTACTAGGAATTTTAAGAATTTTAATTGATGAAATACAGTTTTAAATTATTAAAACTGAATAATTATAAACCTAGGGGTTTATGATGTCAAATAAAAATTTAATGACATTCTTTGGCTGCAATTCTAATATCTGGGGGTCAGATCAATGCAGCAACCTTGCCTACATTACACCTACTGAGTGAGTCTGACAGTTTTTCAGCATTGACTCCCGTAAATACCCAGGAATGGTAGAGCTGACACTCCAGGTTTTAACCACAGGCTTTTCTCTAGTCACTGAGCAGACTTGGGGAGGAGAGGAGACATGCCTATGACCTATGACCTCTTCTGACCAGCGCTAAGTGAAGAAACACTGTACATGCAACTGTGCCAGGCAGGGTGACACATGGGGGAGGCATGCTGGCACATGTGTGCCTCCCTGTAAAGCTGCAGCTGAAGTTAACAAGGGCTGTTAGAAGAGAATGAGAAGTCACAATGGCTGGATGCAGTCACCTTCACATGTGTGCCACAGATGGCCACAGCTTTTTATCTTAGATTACAGGGATAGTGGGAAGAGGGAGTTTTATTTTTATTTTTTGTGTATGGGTGTTTTGCCTGTATGTATGTTTGTATACCAATCTGCATGCCTGGTGCCCAAACCTAACTGAAGCCTGCGTATGACATCTTTTATCTTAATTAGGGTAGTAGACTCAACTTGCCATTCTGATTATTCAGTCATTTTCTCGAGCTGAATTAGCAATGTTTTAACTTATTTATTCATTAAGTCTTATGTCCATAATAAATTAAACTTTATAGGTCATCAAAGCACAGCTGCGTGATGTAATTACAGCTTTCTGAATTAGAGTTTAAGGAAGTTACTGTTATACTCTATGTGACCTCAATGTTCCCAAGAGCAAGTATTAATAGCATTATCACATTTCTGATAGTGCACAGTTTGGGTCTGGGTTGATTTACAGATAGTTGACCTCTACAGCGCTGGTAATTCTGAGCAGAGAGACTTTAGGTCCAGCAGCAGCAACCCCAGAAGGATTTAGAGCTAGCCACTAACAACAGGGTCAGTCATTTCCTGTGGTGCTCCCTGGGAAGCTGTTATGTTCATGATACAGTGAAGTGGTACTTGATTTTACTCTGAAGCCAGGTAGTATACATAGTCATGGGGTGTAGCAGCCCCACCTGGCATTCCCACCTGCAAACCAGTGGGACTAGGCTACAGGAGACAGTATCGGCCATATACCCTGGAACAGCTGCCCTCCCATGGGTCTGTCTGTTGGTCCCCAGCTGGATCTGCTGTTGGAGGATGCCTTCATCACTGCTCCTGGAAGACTCCATTGAATATGGAAGAGAATCCAAGGGTTTTAGAAAGAAAAAAAATCTAAGCTTCAGGATATGACTTATATTGTGAGCTATGAGAAAAGAGATGTTCTGTTGATGGTCATTGGTAATAAATAATTAAGGAGAATTTCAGTTTTAGGGCACTTTGCAGAAAGATTGTAATTAGCAAGATGGGGCTCTTGCCTCTTAGTGTATCTTTCATCTTCTTCCTGTCCTCATCCTCGTCTGGCTGAGGAACACTCATCAGTAGCTCTCCTCGGGCTGTATTTAGGTAGCCTTTGAAAAAGAAGCCTTGTTCTTTAACTGGAATTATACTTGGAATGTAAACACAATGATCCAAGGGGAGGAAACCAGACACCTGGGAATCTCAGTGGTGCTGACAGATGGGAATTGCAGAGTGTGACCATTGGCCATGGTGACAACAGACTTCTGCCCATTAGGACAACAGCCTTTGGTCGTGAGTGAGAGAGACAGAGGTTGTGATGTCTCATGGAGCCTATTCTAGGAAGAACTAGAGCCTTGTGTTCCATTCTCATATTTAAAAGTTGTATGCCCAAGGGAGACTTTTGAAAGAGGGGAATAATTTCTGTTCATTTGAGAAATGTTAGAGACATTGTATTTGGGGTTTCCAAATGTCACTTATAGGCTGGGTGATGGTTTGTCCCTGTGGGTTCTGCTATTTCTACTCTGCAGGACTTGAGAATAGCCCCATGCTCCCTCTCTGGAGAATGTGAAGAAAATGATAATTTTAAAACTGTTCTCTGGCCTGAGCAGATTGGCCCAGTGGGCAAACACTTGCAGTTCATACATGAAGTTCAGAACCTTGCATCCACATAGCTAGCCAGAGGCAGAGACAGTAGGGTGGCTGGAGCTTGCTGGCTGTCAGTCTAAACCCAAAACACATTCATGGAGAGAGTTCCTAAAAGGAATAAGGCAGAGAGTGATGAGGAAGACACGTGTTGCCCTCCTGTGGCCTCCTCCCATGTGCATAGGTACATAGGTCCATGCACTGGCACACATGTGTGGATATACCATATACACATGACACGCCATACACAGACATTTTGTACTGGCTGGTTTTGTGTAAACTTGACACAAGTTAGAGTCCTCAGAGAGGAAGGAGCCTCAGTTGAGGAAATGCCTCCATATGACTCAGCTGTAACACATTTATTCTCTCAATTATTGATAAATGAGTTGGGC
The DNA here is from genome assembly GCF_011762505.2 of Arvicanthis niloticus. Taxonomy (NCBI): domain Eukaryota; kingdom Metazoa; phylum Chordata; class Mammalia; order Rodentia; family Muridae; genus Arvicanthis; species Arvicanthis niloticus. The sequence continues at coordinate 2,359,953 of NC_047672.1, forward strand.
CCAGCCCATGGTGGGTGGTGCTGTCCCTGAGCTGGTGGTCCCGGGTTCTATAAGAAAGCAGGGTGAACAAGCCAGAGGAAGCAAACCAATAAACATCACCCCTCCATGTTCTCTGCATCAGCTCCTGTCTCCAGGTTCCTGCCCTGCTTGAGTTTCTGTCCTGACTTTGTTTGATGATGAACAGCAATGTGGAAGTATAAACTGAATGGACCCTTTCCTCTCTAATTTGCATTTTTGGTCATGGTGTTGGTTATAGCAGTAGAAACCCTAACTAAGAAACATACACGTATATCACACACAGACATACACATACCATGCACATAAACACATATACAGAGATACACAATAACACACTTAAAAAACTGCCTTTTTTTGTACTTTTTAGAGTAGATAATTTGTGATAACGAAGTTAAACTCTAGTGGGAATGGGTGGAGCCACCTAGTTAGTCAGACCCCAGGGAACTGCTGTAGTGTGCCAGCAGACCCCAGGGAGTTACCATGGTGTGCCGGCAGACCTTAGGCTCAGAGCACAGGGAGAACTGCAGAAAGAAGCTTAGTGGAACTCAGGGAGGAAGTGGCAGTGGGCAAGCCCCTGGGAGCTAGCTGAGGTGATGATGAATGGGGCTTTCTCTGATTGATCCTAAATTAGCAGCAGCAGCCCAGAGCCAGGGAGACAGCAGAGATGAGTCCTGATCATGTGAGGACAGTTGCAGCAGAGGACAGTCTCACGTGTACTGCAGGTTGTGGTGGAACTTCAATTTTGATACATGCTGACTGGGTCTGTACATTTAGTCATTGCATGAGTAGTTGTCTCAATTGCTGTAACAAATACCCAACAAAAGCAACTTAAGAAAGGACGACCTTAATTTTGCCTCACAGTTGGAGGGTACAGTTCACTATGGAAGAGAAGTCATGGAGGCAGGAACATGTACAACGTATTCATAGGCTGGGAAGCATGGAGGCAGGAGCATGCACACATTGTGTTGGGCATTGGTTCTAATGCTTTCATTTAATTGAGAATCTGTATGTCCAAATGCTGAAGGCCCTTGTCCTCAATTGGGTTTTGATTAATCAAAAAAGATGCCAGTGGCTAATGGCTGGGAAAATGAAAATGGGGCCCGACCTTTAGATTTGTGAAGGCTAGGAGCTGGAAAAAAGGAGATGAGGCAGTGGGAGATGGATCAGATTTAGAGCTCCAGGAGAGAGAGCCAATGAGCCATGTAAGAATTCAGGTAAGTGGTCACCGTCCACTTTCCTGATTGGGCCTGGGGTGGCAGGCAGAGGATTAGAACTGCCCATCCTCTGAGCTAATCACAGCATTTCAAAGATAAGCTAGTGGTGTGTGTGTGTGTTTTGTTCACTGATCCTGGGTGGGTGGCTGGAAGTGTGTGACCTGCCAGGAGCACAAAGCAGTATAGCCCAGATTACAACTACAGGTGGTGTGCAACGTGGTAGGTGTAGAGTGAAAAATTATAAAGAACATTTTATAAAATATATACAGGCTTTTTTTTTTTACCCCTAGACCTGAGCAAAAGAATGCAGGTTCCAGAAAGCGGAACTGAATGTAAGATTTCAGGCCTTCACTGCCCCGGATACATTCCGGGAAGAATTACATTATCCCTGAGTCAGAGGACACTTGCTAGATTAACATTCCTCAAGCCTCAGGGAAAAGAACCCAACCGTGGGTGGGGAAGGCCCAAAAAAGGAAGACACATTCCTGATCACAAAGAGAAATGCAAGCCATCTAGGTGAGACTGAGAAATAGTTGAGTTAGTGACAGGGCAAGACTACATTTTGAGAATACAGAGTGTTTTCCACATAACCCTGATTCACTTAGGTTGTGTTCCTCTGGAATTCTCTGCTATTTTCATTGTTATATTTCCTTAGCAACCTTTCACCCCCTCCTCACTCTCCAGGTTTGTGGTTTCCCCCTTTAAAAACCCTTCTCAGACTGACTGGCTTTGTCAAACTGCTTTGTCAAACTCTACTCCTGCGTGGGTGAGCAGTTTGACTGTTGGCTGTCGACTTTCCTCCCTAATAAACCTCTGCTGATTGCATCCAGGTACGGTGTCTTGTGAGTTTGTGGGTGGCCGTGGCTTGAGTAAAGGTCTCCTGAGTTTGGGGGTCTTCAGTAGGCAAGAACTCACTATTAAATAATGTAGAGACTCTCTAGTGAAAGACACAATACACATGCACCATTGCTGTGGAGATATTTAAAACCTGATGGGTCTTTTGTTACGAAGCCGCCATGATCCGGACTAGGCTAGGCCTCAAGAGTGGTGGCAGCATATTTTTGCTGCTGCTCAGCTTAGGCCACCAGAGACACCAGCCCTGCCACCCTTGAGATACCAACATGGGAGATGGCTCTGCCAATCTTCCACACTGTCTCCACAAGGTTGGACGGAGCCCAGACCATCCCGCCATCTGTGTGGTACCCAGTATGAATAAGACTCTAATGCTTAAAGATTAATCAAAGGCTTTATATGTTTGATAATGCTCAATCAATAAACAAGATGCCCACACAATCAGAGGTGTAACCCAATATCCAACCTTAGACTGCTAGAGACACGCACATCTGCTTCCACGTTTCCCTCTCCATCCTACTCTCTCTCCTAGCTCCTCCTCTTCCTTCTCTTCCTCTCCTTCCTCCTCCCACCTTAGCTCCTCCCAACTTGTGGGGAAAATATGCCAGGACATACCATAAAGATAAGTTTAGGAGGAGGGGAGATTTGGTTTCTCAGCTAGCCGGAGCTGAGTTGTGGTTCCCACACAGTAAAGAAACTAGAACAAAGGAACACAGCTGCCTGCAGAGATTTGCCCTGGGATGCTGGAGCTCCTGCTGTGCAAAGAGACAGGAAGGCTGCTCTGAAGCAGGAGTCAGATGGTAGATGCAGCCTGCTTCCTACAAGTAAATAATCAAAGGATAGGGATAAATAAAAAATGGATTCAATTGTTTTTAAGGACAGAAGGTAGATTGAATGAAAAAACACTTCAAAGAAATGTAAGAATCAGTAGGTGTCATCAGTGCCTGGCTGCTTTTGTTGGGTACCATCAGTACCCAGCTTAATCCAGGAGCCATTAACTCTAGCTTTTTTCATTTTATTTTGTTGTTTTTATTTAATTTTTTAATTGGATATTTTACTTATTTATATTTCAAATGTTATCCTCTTTCCCAGTTTCCTCTCCAGAAACCCCCTATTCCATCCCCTTACCCCTGCTTTTATGAGGGTGTTCCCCCACCACCCACCCACTCCCACTGAAAAAACTCAAAGGGGGATTCTGACTCAAGTTTCAGAACGGCGCCCACCCAAAAACTCACGAGAGACTGGCTTGCTGCAAACACATGAGGCAGTTTAATATCAGAGCTCTAGGCCAGCCCATATCTTCATATCTCACATAGGAGATAGAGGGACTGACTCTGAGGCTCACAGGATTAGGACTTTTTATGGGCAAGGGGTGGGGGAAGTGGGAGATTTTTACGTGGGTACACATTATTGGTTGTTTTACTTTTTTGAACATCAGCAGACTGTACCGGTCGATGGGGCAGAGGGCAGTTCCTGCCCGCAGAAGCTTATCTAAGTTAGCATAGTATCTAGTTAAACTTAAACTGTAGTTTCTTGGACCTTGAGAAGACCTCAAGGGGGGAAGGGTCTGGAGGAACACCAGATGGCCCAATACTCATTTGGACATATCTCTGTTCTTCTAAGGATGTCCTTGTATACTTTCTTTCATGGTCCAGCCAGGTCCTTGGAAGACTTAACAGGCCTTTGCCCTTGGTCTTATAATTCTATATTTCTGTAACTAATTAACTAGGCCCAAACCTGCTGACAGGCATTTTTAACTATTTAGGTTAGGGAAAAGGAATCACAGGGCCCTGCTATTTTTATTAGTTTGGGCCTATTTCAAAATTTTCTTTCACCACCTCCCACACTGCATTCTCCTACACTGGGGCATCAAGCCTTCACAGGACCAAGGGCCTCTCCTCCCACTGATGCCTAACAAGGCCACCCTCTGCTACATATGTGGCTGGAGCCATGGGTTGTTCCATGTGTAATCTTTGGTTGGTGGTTTAGTCCCTGGGAACTCTGGGGGGGGGGGGGGGCTTCTGGATGGTTGATGTTGTTCTTCCTGTGAGGTTGCAAACCCTTTCAGCTCCTTCAGTCCTTTCTCTAACTCCTCCATTGGGGACCCTGTGCTCAATCCAATGGTTGGCTGTAAGCCTCCACATCTGTATTGGTCAGGCTCTGGCAGAGCCTATCAGGAAACAGCTGTATCAGGCTCCTGTCAGCAAGCACTTCTTGGCATCTGCAATAGTGTCTGGGTTTGGCAGCTGTATATGGGATGGATCCCTAGGTGGGGCAGTCTCCGGATGGCCTTTCCTTCAGTCTCTGCTCCACACTTTGTCTCTGTATTTCCTCCTGTGAGTATTTTGTTCCCCACTCTAAAAAGGGCTGAAGCACCCACACTTTGGTTTTCTTTCTTCTTGAGCTTCATGTGGTCTGTGAATTGTATCTTGGGTATTCCAAGCTTTTGGGCTAATATCCACTTCTCAGTTCCTATTGCCATCATCAGAGGCTTATATTGGGTACCATGAGTGCCCAGGAACCATCAGCTCTGGCTTTAGTTGCCTGCTGCCATCAGCAGAGGCTGATTCGGTGCCATCAGTGCCTAGTTGTCTCATCCTAAGAGATACCTACAAAATGCACACAGACTGGTAAGCCACATAGATGTATAAAATATTGAGGCTTTTGATCTTAAAATATAGGTTGAAAAGCAGGAGATGACAAAGAAACACTGTCTCAATGGTTAATATGTTTAGATTATTTTAATTGCTTTGAGTTGCTTTAATTTTCAAAATGCATATGTTTATGAGTTTGGTGGTTATATTAAAATTCTCCTGGGAGAGAGGTCAAGGTATTCCTTTAATGATCTCTGGTACTGGACCAAGGACATGATATTTTGGGAGAAAGTCTCTGTATTTGTGTTGACAGGAAAGGAGAAAAGGCTTTGAACACCTTCCAGAGTGATATGGATCAGATATGACAGGAGAAGACCCTCCCCTGAAGATCTTGAAAATTTTGAGAAAATCAAACAGGGTTGGTAACTTGATTTGTTGATTTCTCTCGACATGGGAACAACCCAGTAACTGCTTTAGACATAAAATTGTTTCTAGCCAAACTTCAAACTAAAATGAGACAATAAGTCTTGTTGGTTATGGAATCCTTAAGATTCTTCATGCCATCCTTCATATGGCATGAATAAAGGTTTATTACAACTGGTTATTGATAAAATTAACTTATAAAATGACAGTTGTCTTTCACCTGTTCAAATAAGGAGCAAAATTGCATCTTTAACTGATCTGTGCACCCTGCACAATCTATATGAGTATCTTAATGGTACTAAACTCTTGGTTGTGAGATTCATATATTACCAAATGTACAACTTTGACAAGACTCATCCTCAGAGATGCTGGAATGACCTGCTGTTCCAGCTCCCTGCTTCCTGATGCTGTCCAGAGACTTGCTTCCAGAGCAACTTCAGGGATTACTGCTAATTTCAGATGATCTCCCTTCATCCAATCTTTCGGATGGATCCAGTCAGAACTTCAATCAAGCCCTCAGCCTTCTAAGCATACAGAGGCTGCATAACAGATGCTAATGCATCTTTCTTAAGTCTAACCAATTTTTCTAATTTTTCTACTCCTTCCCACCCCTTCAAAGAATTTCTGGTCACCCCCATTCAGCAGAAAGAAGCCATGGAGAGTCATCAGACTTATTCCTTGGGTTTGCTTGTGGTTATTGTTATTTTTTTTTACAAATTATAGGTAGGTTGTCATTTTAAAGGATAATTTGGAAATGGTCATAATTTTCAACAGGTAGGAAATGGATAGGACGTATTACTAACTTTATTCTTGGACAAAGCATTGTGTAGCCATAATTTTACTTTGATAGAAATCTTTGTAATTGATATTAAGTTGAAGTTATATTTCTAACATTGATACAGAATTTTTATATTGACACAAAATTAAGATTTTCATTGGTACAAATTTGTATATTGATACAAAATTTGAAATTAATATTGTTACTCTTAAATAGGCATTGTGCCTATGCAACTCATTTAAGAACACAAGGCTTTGACTCAGTCCTTTTATAGATGTTATTACAAACTGTTTAGAATGATTAAGTTATGCAAGTTAAGGGCTAGATAGTTATGGTATAACATAAACTCATGGTTATGTTAGATTCTGCTTTAATTATAAGATGTTTTCAATATTATTTAATTAGAAATAGCTAAGAATAGTCAAGGTTTAACAGTTCAGATATACCTTATATATATATAGATACTCTTCAAAAACATTAGAAGTCCACAGAATCTGACACTTAATCATTTCATTATTAGAAATTTTGACTAGAGACATGTGTGCTCCTGACAGTACCCCCTTCACAGTTCAAAGAAGATATTGAACATCTTTACCTTCAGGTGATCATGGCAAGGTAGCCACTGGGCAGAAATTGCCTATATCATCTGCAAATAAAATACTGTCCAAAAAGGAGAAACAGATGTGGGATAGTCGCCTGCTAAGCTTTTCCAAGACCAGGGTAACCTAGTCCTTCATAGTTCCTGCTTCATTTCAAGGTCTGACAGATGGTTCTGGACCAAAAGATTGAAGATAGATGCTCTAATGTTATAAGAAATTAGGGGCTGTCCAGGTAGTCAACTGTCTCTACAAACTGTTTACATTTGTGAAGCTATGTTTTTATGCTTCCTTTTTATATTCAGGTAATATTTAATTCACTGTTGGATTTCTGATGGGGTTGAAGACTATTTATAGTCTCATAAGCAGACTTAAATTGTTTAGCATTAAGAGATATGATATAGAGTTGAAAGCATAGTTTTCAGATGGTGATATAGGCTAAAATCAGAACATAATTGAGGTATAGAATTTTAAACCCTTTAGTTAGGATGTGATGGTAGAGTACTTTATCTACTTGACAAATATAATGGACTGGATGTTAATTGTATATCCTACTCTGTAATTTACATAATTGTTATGGTTATGCTCAATTTATGCCTAAGAAAAGAGCTTTTTATTTTTTTAAAAAATTTGGACAGAAAAGGTGAAGTGTTGGGAATTCGTTCTAATGCTTTGATTTAGTCGGGAATCTGCATGTTTAAATGCTGACGGTCCTTGTCCCCAGTTGGGTTTTGATTGATCAATAAAGATGCCAGTGGCTAATGGCTGGGCAAAGGGAGACAAGGTGGGACCTTTAGATTCATTTGGGCTAGGAACTGGAAAAAACGAGACAGAGGATTGCCATGACTCAGAAGAGAATGATGGGATGTAAGAGCTGCAGGAGAGAAAGCTAGCCAGCATGTGAGAATTTGGGTAAGGGGCCACTGGCCATTTCCCCAATTGGGCCTGGGGTAGCAGGTTTAGGAGTGCCCAGCTTTTGATCTAGCCAAGGCATTTTAAAATTAACAGGTGTGTGTGTGTGTGTGTGTGTGTGTGTGTGTGTGTGTGTGTGTCTTCCGTCATGAATCCAGATAGCTCCTGGGCGAGTACGTGCATGTGACTTTTCTGGAGCACAAAGTGGTTGCAATCATAGGCAGGAAGCAGAGGGGGATTTGTGATAAGCTTAGCTCTCTCCCTTTGTTCAGCCCAAGACCCTGGGTATGAGACGATGCTGTCTCAGTCAGGCCAGTCTTGATAATCTCTGAGAAGCACGTCCAGATAATCTCTTACAGGCGTGGCCAGATCTCCTGGGTGAGTCCAGATCTTGTCACACTAAGGGATATTAACCATCACAGTCACTCGCCTGTAAAAGCAAAACCTTGATCAGTGAGTGTGGAACAGCTTAGGTTCACAGAGTGCTCTGGGCCTTCACCTGTTACTAAAAGCATGCTTTCAACGTCTCCATTGTAAACAGCTGAGGCGGAGGGTAGAAACCCCACTCGACTTGCCAAGGGGAGCCAGTGGGGTTTGAGATAGCCATGAAAACACAAGTGAGGGCTGTAACTAGAAAAAAGCCTCACCCCAGGATATCTTTTCTAAACCCCTGGATTCAGCTCCACGTGGCTGCTGTGGTGCAGGCTGTGGTCTGAGGAAGAACACATCTCTGCCATCTGGCTTGTGATAACAGCACACAGGCTTGGGAGAAGCTTAAAGGTACCTTTCTAGAATAGCAGCCTTTTCCTGGACTGATATTTGATTGGTGACTGAGTGGGGTAAATGCTTGGCATCTCCATCTCATCCTGTCTGGCCCCTTTGCTGCTCCAATTCCACCCAGTTCCGCCAATCATTTAAGGGAGGTTTTTATTCAATACTAAAACACAGGGAGAACTTGACCTTTTGCCTGCTAGAGTCAGGGTGTGTTTCTTCTGCCCCAACCTTGTGGCTTTCTTGGTACCTCCAGCATAACTGTCTTTAAGCCCCATCATGAGGTCTTGTGTTTAAGAAAGATGCAATGTTCAGTGTAAACCCAGCAGCTTTCCAAGCAAGTTGACTTCCTGTCAGCCCCCAAATACAAGGGTAAGATGCTGGCACACAAGAACAAAATACGTCTTTTGAAATTGTGCTGTGATTTGTGGACAATTGCTGAACTTTGGCTCACCCTAGTAGTCAATAAAAGCCTGCTGCTGTTTTTTGACCAGTAAACTAATGCTTGGATTCCTACTGCATCGTGGTATCACTCCAGTTGCTACTCAAGTAGTTGCACATTAATGAACCCACTGGGCCGATGTCCCTATAAAGAAGCTGTGTCTGTCTTGCTTATATGTGGCTTGGTCTCTTGTCTGCTACTCGCATGGCAAAAGCCACTGACAACCAGTCTGGACCTGTCTTTGTTTTCTCATTACTCAACTTTCAAGCTGTGAAAGTTGGTTGTCCCCATTCCCGAGTCTGTGCCGTGAAGCATCTGAGACTTTACCCTGTATTAGCCAAAGCCTCTCAAATACTTCTGTGGTGTCACATTTTTCTCTGAAAGGTTTTAGAGAGTTTTCAGTATGGCCTCATGCCTCAGACTGAGATGGAAGGCTGGAGTTCCCACCTTGACTCTGCTCCTCATTTGCATGGTCACAGTCACATCGATTTGAGGTGGATCTGATGATATCTACCCTAGTGACATCATTAAGGATACCATGGAAACCTGCAGGACAACTGAGAGAACCACTATCAGCCTGACGGCTTACCCGATAGCCCAAGATTCTGGTGCCAGTGAGCCCATCCCCTCTTCAGGTGCAAGTAGGGGACCCTCCCCAAGTCTTTTCATATCTACTGCACTCTCCTCCTTGGGTATAGCATTCTGTTGTACACTGCGCTGTTCCTTGTGTCTATCTCTTGTTGGGAGCCAACTTTAGTAGAAATCGGCTAGATCAACTTTGCAGCCATCTGGAACCATATACCCTGATGAAAGACTTGGTTGTCAAAAGCCTATAACAGCTGAAGCACACTCTGATAAATATATTGTTTATCCCACATAGCTTGTTTTGCTGTTTGGTGACCTCAGCTGTATGGTGCACGTGGTAAAGTGTTTTCACCTGTGTTCTCCTGCTTGTGTATATAAATACCTCAGAATTCCCTTCAATAGGAGAGACTTGAGAAAATAGAAGAGACTTGATCACACCCTGTCTTGTCTCCATTCTTCGAGTCTCCTGCCCCTGCAGCCCCACTCTCTCTCTTGACCAGAGCACTTAGCTCAACCAAAGCGTTGAGGAAGAGTACGGGTCACAACAATCTCTGCTCTGCTTTATTAGGCTGCTGGTCATGTTAGAGCTGGAGCCCACTCACCCTACCCATAGCATACCTTGAGCATCTTCCCAGGCTGAAGCTGAGGTGGGCAGGTGCTGCAGGGGCTGGGGGTGGGGAGCAGGAGCTGCAGCTCCAGCCTCAACTCTGCTCTGCCTGCTTTAGCACACTGGTGACGTGGGCCCAGACTTGGGTCTTGGCTCTATCTTAACTCTCTGCCTTCCCATTCATAGACTCTGGGTCCTGACTGGGTGTTAGACCACCCATGAGGTTTTCAGTTGGTTGCCTGTTGGTCCTTTCCCTAAATCTTATTGGTGATGCTACACCACATTTATTTACTTATTTAAAAAATTTTTATTATGTATTTGTATGTATGCATGCCTGTGTGAGTTTATGTGTATCACTTGTGTATAAGTGCCCATGAAGGCCAGAGGGCATTTAGTCCCTAAAACTGGAGTTATAGGTAGTTGTAAACCACCTCATGTGGGTGCTGGAAACTTAACCTGGATCCTCTACAAGAGCAGCAAGAACTCTTAGCCACTAAGCCATCTCTCTAACTATTCTTTTTTATTATTAATGAAAAATTTTCCTCACCTCACTGACAGGTCTCATTGTACTTTATTTCTATTTGTGTGTGTGCGTGCACACTCGAACCCATGGAAGAGGTTCCAAAAGAGGGTGCCACATCCCCTGGAGCTGGGGTGATAGGTGGTAGATAGTACACAAATGTCAAGTGGCACTATGGGAAAGAACTCCTGTGCAAGAGCCAGGTGAAGCCATGCGATCTCTATGGGCTGGCATGTGTTTATGGAGGATGAGGGGTCGAAGGTAACTTTTGTAACTTGGGACAAAGCTAAGTAAATGGACATGCTTGGTCACTGACAGGCTGTGGTTGTCTGCAAGGAGACCTGTGCGTGCATTAGGACTGACAGGGTTGAGACATGCACTCAGGCAAGGAAACAAGAAAAGGATGGAGGAAGAGGGTGATTCTCGTGTTTAAAATGGAACTCTCTGGAAACTCGAATTAGTGGTGGCACCAGGCCCCACAATTTTTCTTTTGTGTGCTTCTAACGAAACCAATTAACTCTTTACACTGTGGTGGACAGAGGCCGTGAGCAGGAGGAAGCTTATTTAGTGTAGCTGTTACCTTTTGACTTTTACTGGAAAATCAATCTATTTTAGTGATATTCATTAGTGCTCATTGGATATTAACTTTGTCCTTTTTTGGCTAAATACTCTTCTACTTCAGCTTGGGGGGGGGGGGGGGAGACCTGACACATAAAATTGAGACATCTCAAAGAGTGGAAATAGCAATAATCCGATGCTCTATGGATGTTTCCTCAGTTCTCAGCATGGAGCACACCAAGGCCCCTGCAGTCTGTGATGAAGCACAGCTTTGTGCATGACATATTCTGTTGAGACTCTCAGGGTCCCATGGCAGTGCTGGTCCAGAGCATGGCTCGGGAGATAGGTGATCCTGTCCAAACAGAAGTAGGGGTTCACAGCACCTGTGGTGGCTAGCTCGTGCTTCATGTTAGCTGGACTGTGCTTCGAGGTCTCCTGGTCAAACATTACGGATGGTGGATTGAATGAAAAAGTCCCTGTAACCTTGTGTATTTGCTGCTGTTGGTGGAACTGTCTGTGGAGATTTGGGAAACGTGGCCTTAATGGCGGATGGCGGAAGTATGTCTCTGGAGGCTCTGAGTCTTCAGTTTCCCCTCTCCTCTGTGTTGCAGCTTATGATGTGAGCTCTCAGGTTCATTTTCCTGCCACCACTGACTGCCTCTTGTTGCTATGGCTCTGTTCCTCCATTATGGACCCCTTATCCTGCCAAAATAAACTTTCTCTTCCTTAAGTTGCCCTGGTCAAGGTGTTTTATCACAACAGAAAAGTAGTAGCTAACACAGGTTTTCTGCATGTTGCTGCTGGGAAGGTGTTGTGCCTCTGACCAGGAAGGCCGTCAGCACAGGATACTACCCGCCACTGCATGGGTGGGTCTTGTCTAGTCAGCAGCATGGCCTGTTTCCTGGGAGAAGGGGCTTCGGTCTAAGCTGTAGGAGTTCCCAGCCTGTGGTTCTGCCTACAAGCTTCCGGCTTGCCCATCCTAGAATCCCATGAACCAGCTCCTTAAAAGTTCCCTGGCTTTCTGTTTCTCCATAGATAGACCCTTTGGCTCTGTTCTCTGGAGGACTCTGCCTGGCAGAGCAACTCCCCCAGGCTAGGCAGATTCTTGGGGGCCCCTGTCATTCCCTTTCCTTCAGAGCACAGAAATCAGCTGCAGAACGACCTGGAAGAAGCTGTGATTGTTTAGAGCAGGCTCTTGAGAGGAAGCCTGTTTGCTCTGCTAGTTCTGGGGAGGCTCTTTGTAGATGCTGGTTAATGAAGCAGATTGTTTTTTTGCCTCTTAAGTGTCCTCTAATTAATTTTGCAATGAACACTTGCGGCCTCCTGATGCTGAAGAGCTGTGTGGAGCTCTTTGGAGCTAATGAGAGACGGATGCAAAGCAGCAAAGGTCCATGCTGAGCCACTGAGGTTGGGGTTTCCTTTTTCTGTGCACTTTACCTCCTGAGCAGAAACCCTTGCCCCTGCCTTCTTTTGCCTCTCAGCACCTAGCCCTTGCACTCTGTCTCTCTCACTGGAGCTGGCAGGTTAAATTCAGGCTCCCTGACTTGTGGTTGGTTACTTCCTGTTCTCAGGTCCTCAGCATAGGTCTGCATAAACAATAGATTCCTTCTGAGGCTACTGCCTGACCATGACCCTCTGAGTCAGAGAGAGTGACGAATGGGACCCCTCTTCACTGCTGACCCAGTCACCAAAGGAACCGCAGTCTCACTCAAACCTGTAATGGGCTGTGAGGTTTGTGAGCACCGTAGGTTTGTCCTGAGGGCGGCCACTTGTATTTCTTTTTGATGAGCGTCCACCCCTTCCCACATCCTGAAATCACGTGGCTAGAGATGGCCTTATCTGTCTTTTTGTCTCAATTTTCTAACTGTTCTAACACCACCTTTGTGAGTTCCTTCAGCTCTCTTTGGATCAGAGTCTGGTTTGTTGTTTTTTTGTTGTTGTTGTTTTGTTTTTTACATTGATTTTTTTCCAAAGATTTTATTTTATGTGTATGGCTGTTCTGCCTGCCTATGTGTATGTACAGCTCATGCATGCAGTGCCCATGCAGACCAGAAGAGGGTGCTGGACTTACTGGAGTTACAAATGGTTGAGAGCTGTCATGAGGGTATCCTGCAAAAGCAGTAAGCACTCTTAACCCCTGAGCCATCTCTCCAGCCCTGTCCCGTGTGTCTTCCAAGTTGACTCACAAGGAGGTACCTTTTTACTTGCAGTCTTTCCAGGACGTTCACCTTCCTTTGTGAAAGACATGTGCATGATATAGTGACAATGGCCCCTGAACAGATAAAAGAACTAAGTTTTAACTGGGAAGACAGAAAAGAAAAGAGTCTCTGGCACTGATTTAATCAGTTGCATTTGCTGTGTATGCCATCGTGTGCATGACAGCATGTGGGTGTCTGGGTACATGCTATGTACATGACAGCCTGTGGCTATGTATGTGTATGATAGTGTATGTTCATGACAGCATGTGTATGTGTGTGTGCATGACACTTCATTTGAGCACACTTGTTCTGCTTTGAAAGGATGTGCTTAGCTGACAGATGTGCCAGAGTGTTTGGCACAGTGTTTATGTGTGTGTATGACAGCGCAGCATGACAATGTGTACATGCCAGCATGTTCATGTGTTCATGACAGCATGTGAACTTGTATGCATGGCAGTGCATGCGTGGCATCGTGGACATGTTTATATGACAGTGTACACATGCCAGCGTCTATGCATGTGTGTGCGGCAGTGTGGATGCACACTCTAGGTGGGGCAGGGGCATGAGTGAAATAAGAGCGCCATTAATAAATGAGGGGGGGCTTTAAATTAACAGCAGCCCAAGATTGGAGATTAATTTTTAAAATGTTTCCTAACAAGAAAAATGAAGCGAATAAATTGTGACAATTGGGAAGTAATGAAGACCTTGGAGGGATTGGCTCCGTGCCAGAGGCGGATAAGGGAATTCTCGATAGCTCTGTACAAATGCAAATCCGTGGGCTGGGAAACATGCATCTTCAAGCATTAAGGAATTGGCATGCTCCCCTTTTGAACCCAGGCAGTCATCTCTGAAATGTCTCTGAGGACGTGCCTAGAAAGGCAATGGAGCGGAGGACCTATGATCCTGCCAGGCTCCCACCCAGACCCAGATCTCTCAACCCCATCCACACTCAGCCTCACCACTGGCCCTGATGGGTGTCAAGGTCTGTGTCTACCTGCTGGCCCTGGGCCCCGGCAACCTGTGGACAGCGACTGGTGACCCTGGAGAGTGGGGTTGCTGGTGATGTGGAAGGGAGGAAAGAACATAGGAGCCTGGAAAGGTTTTTTTATTTTTTTGTTTTTACCTGTAGTTGGAAAGGGTAGTGGTCTAAGGTGGGTTGAATTCTCCACAGCAGGATGGTTGGGATTGCACTGCTGGCTCTGGGAGCGTTTGCATCTGAGGCAAAGACTCATGGGCATGCTCCCCTTCTGACTGTTGATTCCAGCAAGCCTCTTGCACACGGTTTTCCAAGTGCCTAGATTCTGTAGGAACAGGCTCAGGTCCGTGTTCAGTATCAGGCCCTGAGTGATAACAGTAGCTGCTCAAGGGACCTGCAGTCCCTCCTCCAATCTGCCTTCAGTCCTGGCTCATCACTCCAAGTTTGCTGCCTGTCTCTCTGAGAGCAATAAATATCCAATGGCTGCTTTTGTCTTATATTTTGCTTTGGGAGACCTAATGACAGTTGTAATCATTACAGGTAACCAAAGTTACAAGATGCCAGATACAATCAGGAAACCTCTCAATACTTACTTCACAGATGAGGAAATTGATGGAAAACTCAGTGACTTAGACAGGGAAACTCTGCAGTTTGCAGGGACAAAGGCCTTGTGCTCAAGCACAGAACTAAGAGTCACATGCCCAAGGGCTTTATGAATGCATGTTGAATACAGAGACTTGAACAAGTCAGAAAAACAAATTTTATTTTGTGACCCGACTCCGACTCCTTCAGTCTCACAGACTTTCTTTCTGGGAGTGTATAAGAATAGGGTGCTCCAGGAGCGGGCTGAGTGGCTTGTGAGTGCCTCTGTCTTGTTGGTTACATCCCAGCTGGAGGCCAGCATCTGCTCCTTTGTGTACCTGTTTAATGTGTAACCACAACAAGGCAACCATAGCTGTAGTTGCTCCTTAGGGTTGAGATTCCAGTTGTCCTGAATACATGGTTTTTGTTGTTGTTGTTGGTTTTTCGAGACAGGGTTTCTCTGTATATTCCTGGCTGTCCTGGAACTCACTCTGTAGACCAGGCTGGCCTCGAACTCAGAAATCCGCCTTCCTCTGCCTCCCAAGTGCTGGGATTGAAGGCTTGCGCCACCACCGCCCGGCCTGGATATATGTTTATAGTAAAATTAAAGGCACCTGGCCTCTCTGAGGAACTCTGTGAAAAGGATAACAAAACTTATATTTTCCCTTCTGGTGGTTCTTAGTCCTGATGTACAGGGAAGTCTAGGAACTTGAGATATCGGGGTATAGGTAATTCAATGGAAGCATCTAGAATGTGAGGAAGAGTAGGAGTCTAAGAATAGGCCCTATACACAAGACTAAAATCGTTGGCATAACTGGCATATTTATTTATTTACTTGCTTGTTTATGGGGCAGTTTGGCCTAAAACTCAGAAGGCAGCCAAGGGTAGCCTTGAAGTCTTGGGGTTCTTGCTCCCACCTCCTACCTGCTGGGATCATACGCGTGCTCTCAGCGGCATAGTCATAGTTGTTACGATGAGAGCCTGTAAGATCTCTCAGTAATTTCAGATGCACAGTAGTTACTACTTACAGCCGCCATCATGTCCAGATCTCTCGAGCTTCTCCCTCCTGTATGAATTTTGTGTCCTTTGACCAATGTGAAGGTTGGTATGAATGCCAGCTTGGTAGGACCTAGAATCACTTAGGAGACAAACCTCTGGTTGGCTGCATGAAGGAGTTTCTAGATTGGATTAGCTGAAGTGGAAAGACCCACCCACACTGTGGGAGGCTGTGCCTCGTGGCCTGGGTCCTGGGCTGAATAAAACAGGTGACAGAGACCTGAACTTTGTTCTCTCTCTCTCTCTCTCTCTCTCTCTCTCTCTCTCTCTCTCTCTCTCTCTCCTTCTTCCCTCTCTCCCCATCTCTGTCTTCATCTCCCTCTCCCTCCCTCACCCTCTTTCTCTCTCTCTCTGCTTCCTGACTTGCAGACCCCTCAAGCTCCTGCTGCCCACCGTCCCAGCAGCGTTACCTTGTAATCTCAAAGTAAGAGTCCAAACAAGCATTCTCCCTAAAGTTCCTTGGTCATATCAATGAGACAAGAACTAGAAATTGGTACAAGGGCGGGGCCATTACTGTGGAATCTGACCGTGGCTGTGTAGACCTTCGGAACTATGTTGTGGGAGGAAAGTGGTTCTTTCTGGGCTCTAATCTGTCCCACTGGTCTATGAATCTATTTTTGAGCTACTGGCCTTGAGAAAAAACTGCTTCTGTGAACTGTGGTCCAGGCTACATGAGAACTTACTGTGCCATCATGGCTCCAACATGCTTTTTGTGTACCAGCTGCAGTGTCTCACAAACTGTCAGTCACAGTTGTCATTCCTTCTTGCTCTAGGGAAACTCAGGCATGGAGGAGGTGTGTGTTTACTCTGTTGCTTAATAAACAATGTTGACTTATTTATGTCTCAAAGCCTAAGGGTTATCAGCATTTTGATTTTTTTACTATAACAACATAATTGTGGTTCCCGTCTCTATTGGGCAAGCAGATCACTAATATTTTATGGTTTTGTGGGTTGGGGAGATGGCTCTGTGGTGAAGAACACTTGCTGCTTTTCCAGAAGACATGGGTTTGATTCTCAGCACCCATATGGCTGCTCATGACTGTCCCAGGGAATCTGATGCCATCTTCTGGCCCCTGATGGCACCAGGGACACATGATATACAAACATACATGCAGACCTAAAAACTTTAACCAATCTTCAGTGCTTGTAAATAAAAACATGGGAGAGGAAGAGGGATAGGAGAGAGGGAGATGAGAATATAGAAGAGAGAAGTTGTTTTGAGATAGTCTTTCTATATAGCTCAGGCTGATCTAGAATTCACAATCCCCCTGCCTCAGGCCAAGTGCTGCTATCACAGGCATGCCCCAGCACACTGGTTTCTATAAGAGCCTTGAAGCTAGAGGAATGTAGATGAGGACCCTCACCTGAGGGTCTGGCAAAGCCAACTGAAGGAGTTTGATCCATTTGTGTTCTTCCCTTTGTCCTCCAGAAGCACCCAGCCATTCTTCAGAGCGTGTAGACAGGATGTGGGTGACCTGGAGGCAGGACTATTGCTCTGCTCTCCCCTGACTACACTCAAGGAAACCATTCACAGAGGGCTAGATTCCAGAGGAAGTTAGTCACCCACAGTTCCAAACAGGGCTCAGGACACCTAATGAGTGTGTTCTTTGAATAGAAACCACAGCTAAGTTATGAATAATACAGCAATGTCTTTCTCACCTGTTAGATGGACTCTAAAGCTAGTTCAGGGGCACCTGCTGCTGCCCCCTGGTGTTTGTGGACATGCCCTGCTATGTCTGGGCACCTCTCACCTTCTAGAGCCTACATCATCTTTGTCCCTCATGTGCAGAGTCCCAAGTAGTAGAAGACGGCCTTGCTAGCTTGTACATTTGTCTGTCAGATTTAATTCAGGACACACAGTTAAATGAGATTTGGGGTAGATAAACTGTGTTTTAGTATAATTGTATCTTACATGGTGTTTATGGCAGGGTCTAAGTTTTACCCAGGGCATAATACTGATGATAAAAAGTGTTCAAGATTTATCTGAAATTCAAATTTACCCGGTGTCTCATACACACACACACACACACACACACACACACACACACACACACACACACCATGTAAGCTACTGATCAGAAATGTTAATCTGTATTTATGGTTTAACTTCGAAGCCAAAAGGATTCTGTGAATTGGGCTATGAGGATTCTGGGTGGGAGAGGTGAACGAGAGTCAGGGTGGTGAGCTGGTCCTCTGCTGGTGCCTTGCCTGCTCACAATGTCTTCTCAGCTTAGTAGGGTGGGAAAGTCACAGGTGGGGGGGGAGGGGGCGCCCAGGTGGATCTCTCAGGTCTTCTGACCTAGATTGAGAAGTTCCTAGGCTGACAATCCTAGAGGTGGACACCAGAGGGCGCCTGGCACCGCAGCCTGCTCAGGCTGGCTGCGTCCTTAGTAGGCAGAATGTTATCTGAAAGTGCTGAATCCACCTCCAGAAGTCAATTTTGAGCTGAAATCTTAAGGGGAAAAAAATACTTACACAGCCTCTTGCAGGTTATTTTAGAATCTGACGTATGGAATAGTGATGAATGAAGGGGTTTGGGGCTACAGAAATTATCCTGTGATTACCTTTGTAAACTAGCATTCCCAGTAAAAAGCCCTCCTCGCCTCCCACCCCATCCCCGGAAGATTCTACAAGCATGTGTAGAGTTGGAATGTTGCACACCCAGAGCTAGGTTATCTTGGGATGTCTTTAGTTTCTTTCATGGCTAGTGACTGACTTACATCCCTTCAAATATCAGGTAAATTTTCGGGGGTGTATTCAAAGCAGGCCACTAGCTTCCACCAACTAAAAAGCTAAGATACTCGTCTGATAATGTTGATTAATGATGATTAATGCTGTAATCACCCACCTGATGGCTCTACCAAATACATGCGGCAAATGACTAGGTCCATGACTTTCTTTTGTGTTGTTACTATCAAGGATTGTGAAACTGCTTCCTGCCGGAACACGCTTTCACGTGACCTGAATCTGTATCGCTCATGTTTGGCTTGGAATAAACCACCTCTTCTTGCCTTCCAGGTAAGATCTGTGTTTTTCATCAACTTCAGGGGGATTATGTTCATAGAACCCCTAGCTCTGTAGAATCATGGGCTCCGAGGCACGGGCAGCCTGGGCACAGTGGCACCATTCCCATCTGAGGGTGACCCTGGCTAACTTAGGGGACTCTCCAGGGCTGGGCTGTTCAACAGTAAATGACTCTATCAACATCTCGAATCTGCTACGGGGATCGGTGGCCTGATATACCAACACAGTCCATGCAGCATCCGACCCACCAGTCAGTGCTTGCCCGCGCACTGGGGGGTGTGTGAACCATTCTCGGCCTTGTTGTTTGGGCCTTGTGGCTCCACCCACCCTCCTGTGGACCTCATTGTGGTCAACATTTGGGAAAACCCAAACTTCTGAATGTCCAGAGTCATCGCTGTGTCCCCCGGCACAGCTCAAAGTAAAGTCCTACCACGTCTCAGTCCCTGCCTCAGCACGATCGCCTAGCAGCCGACAATCAGAGGGCTGGGTTTGGTGTTTGGTAACAGTTTCCTCTGAGATGAAAATGTTCCATTCTGCTGGATCCTCCTAACATTTAGCTCCCTAGGATACCTCAACCTGAGTGGGCTCCCCAGGATGTGTCAGGGACCTGGGGAAAGCCAGGGCAGGGATGCGGGTCTTGGTCTCAGTCTCTGAGAACTTGGTCAGCTGCCCCCGCTGAAGCAGGGTGTATCACCCTGGAGACTGCCCTTAGCTAGCAAGACTTCCAGCTCAGTCACTCTGAGGCAGGGAAACCTAGGGACAGCTTAGAACCCAGGACCCTACTTGGCATGCTTAGCTCCCATTAATGTCCTCAACAATCTGAGGTCCAGCAATCCACTCTCTGAAAGCAATGGTAATTGAGTTACTCTGACATATAGCTTCCTAGTAACTCTTAGTAAGTGTGTGTGTGTGTGTGTGTGTGTGTGTGTGTGTGTGTGTGTTCAAACACATCCTGATGCACCCTGGAATTAGGAATAGTGAGCCAATCAAGCCTAGACTGGTTTTGGGTGCATCATCAGTAAGGTAAACTGTGTCCTCAAAAATCAATGTTTAGGGAAAAACTCCTATTTATGACCTTATGCTTATAATCGGACGTGCATATGGTTAAAGTCAGATGCATCATGGGAAAAGGTGTGTGCTGTGAACAGAGTTTAGACAAACCAAGCCTGTCAAAGCAGAAGGTCACTCAAATTCTGCTCTCAAAATATAACTCCTCTTCCTAGGCCTTCAAAGTTCCAGGTTGTGACTAAGGCCTCCAGAGCACCCCAGCTCAGGCCATGAGTGGGGACTCCAGATCAGGGAGCCCGCTGCTCTCTCAGAGAATCTGGCCTGTACTTTGATTTTGCTTCTGAACAGCCCCCACTTCTCTGTTCTTTGCACGTGCCTCTTTAGTTCTGTGAACAAGACAAGGGCCTTATCCACAGAAACACCACAGTCACAGCTGGGTTTGTCCTGCATTTCTGACATTGTCGTTGTGTCACTGTATCTACTCCCGGCTTTTAGATGCTTCTAGATGCTTCGAGCCACAGTGCTGGATAGCACCAACAGTACTGTTCACCGCCACCTGGCTGGTCCTGTGCCATCTCCCACCTTTCCTGAGGACTCACTCAGCATCTTGCTAGGTGCAGTGGGAGCACTGGGCCTGCTCTGTGGGATTTTGTGCTCCATTTAGGGACCTAGCAAAGACAGAGGCTGCTGGGGGAGCTTGCCGCTCTCTTCTCTTGCTCTAGGCCCACTTCATTCCTGGAGAGGACAAGGCAAGAACCTGGTGGCAGACAAGAGAATCCAAAGTATACGCAGATTTCTTTCTGCAATATGGAGCACAAAGATGGCTTTCTAGTATAGAATAAGGGTGTTTTGTCTGTCCTTCCTGTCACCCATCAGAACCCCTCTCCCATTGAGACTTCTCCATCATGCCTCCTCTTCCCATCATGCCTCACATCATACCCCTCCTCCCATCATGCCCCACATCATCCCCCCTCCTCCCATCATGCCCACATCATCCCCCCTCCTCCCATCATGCCTCACATCACACCCCCTCCTCCCATCATGCTCCACGTCATCCCCCCTCCTCCCATCATGCTCCACGTCATCCCCCCTCCTCCCATCATGCCTCATATCATCCCCCCTCCTCCCATCATGCCCCATATCATGCCCCCTCCTCCCAACATGCCTCACATCTCCCCCCTCCTACTACTGTACCTTCCCCTCCCACCTTGTTCCCAGTCTGTGGTGGTTACTGAGAGAGAGCTGCTCGAAGTCAAGTGTTCCTTCAGATGGGAAAGCATATAATCTACCTGAGCCTTGACTTGTGAGATGGTTAAATCTAAATTCCAAGAGTGCGATCTTGAGGCTAGCCGCCACCATCATAGCTTCAGTGTCGACTTGGTCCACAGCTACAACCATCTGGGGAGAGGGGCCTCGATCTCTTGCCTCTATCAGTTTGGTCTATGGCAAGCCGGCCAGGCTTTTTTTTTTGCTAACTGATGTAGGAATTCCCACCCCAGGTGTGGGTGCACCTCCTGGCAGCACCCCAGGTGAAAAGAGCAAGACAAGGGTCCTTGTCCTTCGATGGTTTGCCCACCTTCCTAGACAGGTGATATTTGTCTATGGATGGTTGCTGAGTCCGTCGCCGACTTACTCCACCCCAGGAACTTTCCAGGTTTTTAGTGTCACGTTGGGACTACTGAGGTACCCAGCCTTAACCACCCAGGCATTACTGGGTTGTCAACCTCCCAGGTGAGAGACAGCCACTTTGGGACGACTCTGGCTGCAAAGGCCTTGTTGTCAAGGACCAGCCACTCCCAGATCTCAGCCTCTCAGGCGTGACTCAGCTGGTGCTGTATTTTAAGGTAAGTTGATTTAATAAATTGTATATATTTATCCTGCTGGCCCTGTCACTCTAGGGAACACTAATTCAGCCCAGCAGGTATCTGGTGAGGGTCTGGTGTTTTTTCTGAGACGTCAGTGTGAAACAGGAGACTGTGTGGTTTTAGGAAGGCATTTGGAGTTTGGAAAACATCTGGCAGGTTTTTTTGTTTTTGTTTTTTGAGACAGGGGTTCTCTGTGTAGCCCTGGCACATCTGGCAGCTTTATTTGGAATTAACTCACCTGACATTTCAGCTTAGGGCTACAGACAATACCTATGTTTCAAGTTGCTTTCTCAATGATTTATTTAGAATTGAGTTCATAGGAAGTAGCTGTGTCCACCTGGAACAGGCCCGAGTCTGTTCATGAACAAACCCAGCTGTTTTCCAGCTCGTCCCTATGCCTCATGCCACTGACCTGTGTTCTGCTGTCTGGGATCTGATGCTCTGCTGTCTGGGATCTGCTGCCTCAGATGCCCCAGTTTTTCGTGCCCTGTGATCTCCTGTGTTCTATTTCTGGTGTCCAGGACTATGGTTCTCCAATGCATCAGCAGAAATGCTCACAAGTTGCTACCCAGATCTTGGCACAAAGATGAGAGGACCACAGCTCCCTTGAAGAGTTACATGCTTCTAGGGGTTTGTTGTTTCAGAAAGCTCTGGAGAGCTTCCGAGAACCAACAGTCTCCTAGCCCAGGGGGCCTCCGTGTGAAGTGTAAGCTGTGTTCACTGGGTTAGGAACTCTGTTCCCCTGGGCATCAGCTCCTGATCCTGCTCAAAAGGCAGCCTTTGAGACTCCTCAACTCCGCCTTATGCAGTGACTTTTACAGGCTTCTCTCTGTTTGTTATTTGTTCATTGATTTGTTCTAGGATCAAACCTGGGGCCTCTCTACTACTAAGCTATAGCCCCAGTTCCTTATGATAAGGTGCCATTGAGTCGGCCAGGCTGGGTTTGAACTTTCTCTGTAGCCCAGGCAGGCCTGGAACTCGTGTTATGCCTGCTTCAGCTTTCTGAGTAGCTGGCATGACAGGGTTACACCACCAGCCTCAGTTTACTACCCAGCTTGTGTTTCTAAAGATGGCTCCCAAGTTCCCCGGGTCTTGGCCACTCTATTCACTTCTGCCATTAGGAGCAATAGAAAGATGGGGACAGGGAAGGGATGGCCTATGGATCTAAAAGTGGGGTGACAGGTATGCAGGAAATGTCGGGGCTCATTGTGGCTATGGGTCTGGAACCTCAGGTCCTGGTAGCTGTTCATGGGGGCAGTTAAGGGACAGTGGAGCAGTAGAAGGTGGCGAGGGCAGTAGCATGCTCAGCTTGGGGGGGGTGAGATGGAATGTGTGGGCGTGGTGAAGGGGTGGGGGGAGAGGTGATGGTAGGCGTGGTGAAGGGGGGAGGTGATGGTTGGCATGAAAGGGCTGGGAGGAGGTGATGGAGCTCATGGTGGGCTTGGTGTGGGAAGATGACCTCCCCAGGTTGATCCTTGAGGAGTCTGTAGATTCAGCTTGCTGTGTGGCTTGCTGGCTCCTTAGAACAGACTGTTGGGATATGGTTTAGGTACTGGTATATCTTAGGAGATGGCTTCTGACTGAGAGGTGTAGACCACTGCTCCTAAAACAAAGTCCACACATAAGGGCGATTTGGGTCGTAATGGAAGAGTCTCTGTGCCAACAGGAAGGGCATGACAAGTGTCAAGGGTCCGGGCTGAGCCGTGTCATCAGGTTTTTCATAACAGGCATGTGCTGGCTGTGGCTCTGAGCTCGGCCTGTTCACTGCACCGCTTCCCTCCTCTGCTTTTTCCTAGCTCAGCACCTGTCCTTCTCTCATTAGAGGGTAGTTAGCCAACCAGACAGCTGACAGACAGTCCCTGACCCCCTGAGGCTACTGTTGTAACTGGAGACCAGGTGTCTTTTGTAGGTCAGCCCTGCCTCAGAGCTTTGCTTTTTCTTCATATCCTGCACCGTGTCAACAACTAAATGCTCTTTTGCTAGCTGCATTGTCCACACCTGTGGAGTGGCAGCCAGCATGGGAACCTCAGGGCAGGTCTCCCCTGCAGGCCCAGCAGGACTGACTGACCAAGTAGGAAGTTCTGCTTTCACACTTTCACATGAGAGATGTGTTCCTGGATAGCCGTGTGTCAGGTGTTCTTGTGAAAAGTCACACAGACAGGCCTGATTAGACACAACTATGAGCTAGCACATGCAGCCATAATGTCCAGTAAAGCAACAACGGAAATATATGACCTGCTGCGCAGGGACTGAGTGACTGTTCTGCAGAGAGCCTGAGATGGACTTCCAATGTCACCTCCCCTGTGCATTACTGTCACCCTACTCCCTGCCCGCAGATAGGCACAGAACTTCAGAATGCCATGGGGTGAAGTGAGTTCACACGTTAACAGGACACATCTCATTGCAAATGCTTAGTGACAACTTGCACTGAG
The DNA here is from genome assembly GCF_011762505.2 of Arvicanthis niloticus. Taxonomy (NCBI): domain Eukaryota; kingdom Metazoa; phylum Chordata; class Mammalia; order Rodentia; family Muridae; genus Arvicanthis; species Arvicanthis niloticus. Next base: position 2,383,964 of record NC_047672.1, read on the forward strand.
GTGAGGAAATACATGTGCAGCCTCCCGCAGGAGGGTAGATCTACAAAGACTGTGCGGAAGATGGTGAAGATTCATGGTGATGAAAGAAAAGGGGCACAGGAAAAAGGAGGAATAGAAGCAGAGGAGGTAGTGGCATTATCAAGATGCCAGGATGGCACTGTATGACACCATCAGGACATCATGATGACATCATCAGAACATGATAAACCCATTGGGGCATTATGATGTTCTGGAAATGACATCATCAAGCCACCACAATGGCTACAGGATGACACCATGGGACATCGTGGTGATCCCATGATGACATCACTTAGCGGTAAATACTCACGGAACAAAGGCTGGCGAGTGCTCCGTTCCTGAAGCTCTCTGCCGCCTCAGATGAGCAGTGCCTTCTTCTCTGATGCTTCCCCTCCTTGCTCCCATCTCTGTGTCATCAAACTGGATGGGAAAGATCCAGCCTTAGGAGGCAGCTTGGTACATGACAAGAAGCCAGTAACACTGTATAGGGTAAGCAAAGGCTGTAGAGCCTCAGAGACCAATGGAGTGGGAGAGATTGCTTTGCTGATGGGTGGGGCCAGTGGAAGAGTTTCTGTGTGGCTGAGCATGTAGACTATCATACAGTGCTGTGGTCAGGCACATGGTCACGTTCCAAAGCTTGAATAAAGACTGACTCCTAAAAGGAGGTCCTAAGCCTTCAGGACAAGGTGTGGGTGCTGGTCTAATATGGGAGGCACAGGCTACCCTGGCTTCAGCTTTACACAGTCTTCTGAAGTAAACACTGAAACCTCACTTGTTCCGTTGACAGCAAGACAATCTAGACTCAGAAATGTTTTATAAGCTTGAATCTATTCAGTTTGTATAAGGGTAACTATATTCACCAAAGATTGTTATGTCAGAGTTACCGAGTTAATTATGACAAGGTTGGCCAATAAATTCAATTTTTCTAGGGCAAAAGTTGTTCAGTAATCTTAGGAAGCAGGGTGACCTTCTATAACAAATACTCTGCCCCATGCTGTTCCGATAGCAAACATCCGAGGGGCTTCCCAGTTAATGCAGATTTAAGGTTATAGGTCAGTAATGGGGACACATTCTTTGAGGACGTAGGCTGCATGCCAGAGCATACAACCATGTTTAGCAGACTCAAAGCCTGCCAAGCTTAATCTCAGAGCAAAGTGCATCCTCTGCAGCAGACAGTGCTTTGTGTTTTGCTGAAGTGGATGTTGCTCTAGCATAAAGAGACCTTGTGCAAGGGGCACAGGGACATGGTCTCAGAACCAGGATAGTATCACTAAGATACTTCCACAGTGATTTTTTTCCTACTCCACAAACCACAGGAAAAAGAAGTGCAAATAAAATTCCAGGTAAACATGAGGAAGGGACTGTTGATGATAAGACAGAGAGCAGCTACACAGACAGCAAGTGGATGACTGAAAGCCAATGCAAGTTACAACTGCTCCTGGGAAGGGTATAGCATGGATGTCCCAAGCAGGACAGAATGGGGAAGGATGACAGAATGGATATCTCATACAGGACAGAATGAGGAATGACAGGGCATGGCTGAGAGTAGCAACAGCAGGAACCAGAAGAGACTGTTCTAGAGCTTCTGCAGACACCCAGAACGACAGAAACATCATGAACAACATATACTGTAAGGCCCCCACAAAGGGAGGACCTCACCCAAGCCTCAGGAATTCCAGGCCACCCAGTAACTCACAAGACATCGAACTTGATGTAATCAGCAAGAGGTATATTTCGATCAGTATACTGAGGTCAAGACCCATGACCCACGCAGGGGCAGTGGGGTCTGACCCCGGGGCTTTGGAGACAGAGAGAATTTAAAGGCCAAAACCACAACCCAGGGGGGAAACCACAACCCAGGGGGAGTGAAGGAGGGTTATTGGAGAGCACCTGTGGAAAGTCTCAGCCCATTATTCAGTTTGTGACAGGGTCTAAGGAACAGTCATGGGGAACATTTTGTATAGGCTATTCTCAAAGAGCCTATTCGTAACTAATCATCTATCTTATGGTCAGCCAAGTTCCTGAAACACAGAGCGCATGACCAAGCTGACCTGCACTCTTGGTTCTGCCCAGCCTGCTAAGAGATTTTGAAAAATTTTAACCCTTTCAATACCAAAGATGCCATAACCTAGATCCCCACAGCGACACAAACTCAACAAAAACGGGCGCACTTCACAAAGAATAAATGTACCTAGAATCTCTTTACCTATTACAATTGTTGAATTTGTAATAATTGAACAAAACCTATAAAACAAAACCCCCTTTTCATATAGGGGTTTTCTTTCTTATTCAAAATATAAGCCATGAGTAGTTGAGGGGCTAAAGTGAAAATCTGCACTTGGCACCACCATCTTGTACGTAAGTCATGGCATTGGATAAGGGCCAAAGGGCTCTTTGAGCTGGTTGCAGCAGCTCCAGAATGAGCTGAGTGGGGTCAGATAGGAGTCAGATTGGGCTCCTATAGTGCATTTGCCTCCTGGCTCCCTGCAGTTGTTCCTAATCTGATCACTCTGAGTCACCTGCTTGCTCCTTCTGAAAACCTAAATGTTACAGTGTATCATGAGACAATTTATATAATCAGATCTATACTGTATCTTTACGAATGCATCTAATGAATCTCCAGTTTATAAATAACACACACTTTCCAAACAGGATGTACCATCAATATTATCTCTTTGCTATTCAATCAATGCTTGGGTTAAGTACAGATTTGCAGACCTCTTGCAGTTATTTCTCAGACTCCCAGCAGGGATCCAAAGCCCTCACAATGAGACACTGTGATCTAGATTGTGACAGATTGAGAACATCAATTGTCCTTGGCAATTACTTGTAACTTGTAGTCTCCAATATGGCTGATCAATAGCATCCCTGAGCTCTTTGAAATGCTGATTGATAGACTCACCCCATATATTTGGAGGTTCTCTGAGGAGTCTCTAGTGACTATCATCCCTCAGAGCAGTGGGTTGGTGCATAGAAGTTGGGTTCTTAAAATAAAGTTCAGTAGTGGGAATAAGTGATTTATTCAGGGTGAAACTAGTGAATGTCAGATACCAGCATGGTATCCTGACTTTCCCAGTCCCAGAGAAGTGATGGATTCTGGGCAGGGGCCTGGGAGCCAAAGTGATGTTACAGAGGGGGAGTCGGGTGAAAGTTCCAAGTCACTATCCATGTACTCCTCCCTGGCTGCAAATATACAAGAGGTCAGATTCATAGGAAGAACCTCAAGACCCAGTCATTCGCATCTGTGAGCCACCACACAAGGACATAGCTGCCTGCTTGGCTCCTGGATACACAGTAGATTTCAAGCGAGAACGAATAAGTCTTGTCGTGACCACTAAGAATTGGATGTTAACACTTTGGTCATAGGACAAAGAGTTGGTACTGACCAGGAAGCTTCCTTTCTGATGGCTAGGTTTCACAGAAGATGCTATACAGGCTGCTGAGGGAAAATGACATCAGCAGTCTTACCTAGATGTGAACCCTGAGAGGTTCAATAATGATCCGTGTGGCAAGATATGCCCATGGTTGTAGTAGTGGCATGGATATTATTGGGGAAACCAACTGAATGAAAAAAAAGAAATTAAAAGAGAAGGAATGGCCATGACTGCTGCGTCTAGGTATGGTGGAACAGTTTGTTATAGATACGTGGGCAAGCATGGGAGAGTCTAGAGTGGTCATGATCCTGAAACATGTGGAAGAGGGGTGGGAAGAGAGAGAGACTGGGCAGTGGAAGGGAAAGATGGGGCTGGAAATTTTAGAGAAGGAGAGAGAGGAAGGAGGAGAGGGACAGTGAGACGAAGGGATGGAGAGAGAAGATGAAAGAAGAGGAGGTGGATGATTGAGCAGATCCACATGGCCTGGGGGAGCTGCAAGTAGCAAGGGGTCTCATAGGTGGGGAATAGAGAAGTGTAGTGGTGTACCTGCCCAATCTAGGCATTCGGCTTATCAATATTATAACTGAGTTGTGTGTTCTTTGCACAGGCACATTGGGGTTGGACAAATCTGGCTGGTTGTGGAGAGCTTTTGGGGTTGCTTGACAGGAATCTGACACTGGCCAAGGACAAGGAAATGGGCTTTAAACAGGAATCTGACATTGGGCCATGAAAAGGAAGTAAGTTCAGGCAGGAATCTAATTTTAGGCTAAAACAGAGAAGTAATTTCAGTCAGGAATCTAGGTCTTAGGCTAGAACAAAGAAGTAGGCCTCAGGCATGAATATGACTATGGGCTAGGACAGGGAAGTAGGCTCAGATACTTTTGTCATCCTGATGAGCCCTTAGAAACAGTGATCAAGAGTGATCACAGGACTTTGTTTATTGCCTTGCTTGTTCCTTGACTATTTGTATTTATTGTATTGCTAGTTCCTCGACCTAGAACTGACCTAAATACTTACATGTAATTAAAATGGTTTAAAAGCAAATTGGGAAAAAAATAAACCCGCCTCAGCCTTCAGCCTCAGAACTGGCTGGGGTCAGGCTGCAATGTTGTCTAATTGTCTCTTTTCTTTTAATCCTCACTCCTGCGCTGGAGATCCTGTTGACTGACTGAGCTGGCTTGGTCAGCTGGTATTAAATATTAAGGCTGTCTGGTATTTTCCATTTGCAATGATTAAGGTGGACAAGAGAGAGGACAAAACCATGGAGCAGTCATTGGTAGTTGGTGTAGCTAACCACTGGGGCAGTTGTGACATGAGCAGTAGCTACAGACATTCTCAAGAAGGATGGGTTTGGGCAGCTTAGCAAGCCAGCCTCAGGAACCAGGATGAGATGGCTGTTTTTGGCACTGGGCAAGGAGGAATGGGCAGCTACCGATTCTCCGAGCCTAGCTGGAGCTAGTGTGGAGTTTTAAAATTGTACGCAACATAATACTTAGCTTGATAAAAATGAAGAGAATAAATGTCTGTGGATAGCTCTGCCCCTGATGAGACATCTATGCTACATACTCTTCCCTGAAGACTCAGGGGCCATTTGGAAGAAAGAGACAGGGAGATTGTAAAAGCTAGGGATCAGGAAGGCACCGAGTCAAACAGTATCTTTTAGACATGATGGGGACCAATGTACTCATGAACTTGGTAGCTGTGTTGCACAAGACCGGCACAAGATCAAGTCAGTGTTTGCCACTCTAAAGGCGGTGGGCCCTGGGAGAACAGAGCTGATGAATGAGATGTACTAAAGGCTCACACGATACCCTACTCTATTTAGAGCATCAGACAATTTATGCTCTAAGGGTTAAGGAAAAGTGTGGAATCACAAGGATAAGTCAGACGTGGCAAACATGCTTTTCCATAGAGGCATCTACACAGTTAGTTGAATCCTCTACCATTGGAAAGAGCATGGAAACACATTCTAAGAACAATTCTGTGTTTCAAAGAAACTGAGGTCACAAGACTCTTGTCTTATTTTCTTGGAGTTTTTCCGAAAGCACTCAGAATTCTCCTCACTCGACTCCATCCTTGGGTCATGTATTGACAAGCCAACATTTCAGCATGGAGTGAGGAGGGGCTCATGAGTCCCCACTTCTAGCTGAGGTGCTAATGGCTACTGATGGCTTCTGGGGGAAAGTCAGTTTTCTTTAAGGGTATGTGGCCCCTGTTAGGTTGCTTGATACTCATGAATACATGGGCAGCACAAATTGGGCTAAAGGTTTAGGTTAGGATGAGATAAGAGGGTATGGGGTTGACCTAGGAGAAGTTGGAGGAGGAGTGGGAGATAAATTAAAATGTATTGAATGTATATGTGAAATTCTCAAAGAATTAATAAAAATATATTTAAATAAAAACTTGGGAGTTATCACAATAAAACCCTTTGTGGGAGTATTCTGAAGTGTTAGAAATTATAATTGAAAAAAAATTATAGGTACCATGGGAAAATGCTTATACAAGACAAAGTGGGGGGAAAAACAGGCTATAAAATTGATTTAATTTTATATAAAAATATATGTGTCCAGGCCCACTCTGGATAGGAACATGTAGAGACGCATGCATTTATATGCATATATATATATGCATGTATAATTCTATGATGGGAATTATGAGTTATTAAAACCCAAAACAGTTTGTATAGAAAGGCTGCTCCTGTCTGAAGAAGTGGAATGCCAAGGGAGGTCTGTCAGTCTGTAGTGAGGGAGCCGAGGCACACTGGGGTGGTTTTGGTTTTATTTTAGGCAGGGTCTTGTGCAGTCTGTGCTGACCTTGAGATCACTAAGTAACCGAGGATAGTCTTGAACTCTGCTTCTTCTGCCTCTGGGAGGATGCACCTCCATAGTGTCCTTGGATGTAGGATGCTTGGATATTATGGAGCTCTTTGAGGACTCACAGTGAACAAACCTAGGCTTAGTTTTTATACTGTTCACATTTCCTACAATGAACATGTATTTTTTTGCTCTTCACCAGTTTTTGGTGCTCTTCCGCTGGAGTGGAGCCAGCCTCTGGCACGGTTTCAGCTAGGAATGGTTTGGCTGCCAGGGCTACAGGAATATTCCAGAGTTGTTTTTGGTTGTGCGCTGGTGTTTGGTGGTAAAGGCCTGGCATGCTGCCAAACATCCTATAAAGTCAAGGATGCCGTTCAGTCCACAGCATGCGGGTTGCATGTCCACAGTGCTGTGGCCAGCTGTCCCTGGCAGGGGAAAGAGAGGTGGCCTTAATGTCTCTTCCTGATTCTCAGCTTCCTTGGAGGACTAAGGAGCCAATGACTCAGGAAAGTCAAGTTTGAAAACTATGAAGTAAACATGCTCCCTGGACAGAGTTCCCCTACTCAAGCACAGGTGTCCTCCTGTTGCGGGAAGGGTTGTGTTTAGCCCTCCTTGGGGGTTAGGGTTCACAATTATCCTTGGAGATAGCCAGGACTAGGGTAGCATGGGAATGGTGAGCTTTGGGGTGCAGAGAGAAGAGCTTGCAAAAAAAAGTAAGGATGTTAAAGTGTTGCCCAGACTCCACTGCTCCCGTGATCTTGACGAAGATCTTTCCTCTGAGGTGACTGGGCGTGTTGTCTCTGCAGACTGTGCCTCAAACAAAAGAGGGAGTTGTTGGTGAAATCCACACAAGAGCTTCCTAGCGCTAGTGGGAGCAGCCTGTGTTGGGGACACACAGGTCCTTGTGCTCACAGAGCACTAGGCAACCAGGAATGTGAACACACAGGGGCGCCTCAGTGGAGGCGATAAAATCAAATGTCTGCATTCCATCCAGAAAGCTCAGAGTGGTTTCTGTTAATATCTCCGTGATCTCTTTTGAAGAGGCAGATCTCATCCACCTTTTGCTACAGAGGCAGACTTCACCCAGAATGTTTATTTCAGATTCTTCGCTCCCTAGACTGTTCCAATCCTTAGGGGAGATGCCACATGAACTTGATGGTCTGCTGACTCTATGTTGTCAGAGACTACATTAGACTCTAGGCCTTTTAGCTATAGAACCTACCCTTATGGTCACATGTACTCTGTAAAGGAGTTTCTATGTAGTCAGACCTTAAGCTTCATTAGTTACCTGGAATTGGATTGATTGTTGCTTGGAAACCTTTCCTCACCTTGTTTTGTATTTTAAATATGCCAACAATGAGGGACCTTGCAGGTCCTTGGAGTCTGAGCTGGTTGCTGAAGTCAATCTGCACTGGTGTTCATTTTTTTTTTTTTTTTGGTGGGGTTTGCTTCACTGCCATGACAACGGTAGGCCCCACCTCAAGCCTACAGTTTGTATATCTCACAGAGAATATGGAGGGGCACTGTCCAGGCCCCCACTAAAAGCAAACCTGTGGGCCATGAAGAGCAGGGTATCTGAGTATGTCCAGTTACAGACTCAGTAGTACCTTCTCTGGCTCGCTGATCACAGCTGAAGAAGGAAGGACCTTGTAGTGTCGTATACCCATCAGGGCCCCTGTTGGGTTGTCTATATGAATCCTGCCTCCCTTTTGTCCTCTGGGGTTCATTCCTGACAGCTACTCCTGCTTAGATTCATCTAGCATGGAGTAGGGGAACTGAAGACTCAAAGAATACCTGCAGTGTCCAAGAGCTTCTGGAAGAGACTGGAATCCCAGAGTAACAGACTACAGGAAGCCACCAAGTGATGAAAACTCCAGAGGCATGTGATCCTGAGCCACTGGGAAGTGCTGAGCCAGTGCACTGTGTTGGGCTGGGCCTTCCTTCCTCCTATGGCCATTATTTAGAGCAGGGCTGTATATTTTCATGGCTGCGCTTCTCATGACAAGATGAAGTGCGTTCCTGACACACGGAATTTTCCAATAAAGATTTCATTGTCTCGTTCCCCTGTGAGGAATGATAAGTGAACTTGATACTTCTCTGCTCAGGCTTCATCAATAAAAAATGTTTCTGGTTGGGTTATTCCCGTTGCTTCCTAATGAAGTGGCATTTATGAGGGGTCCTTCAGCCTTAAACTTGAGAGGGAGTCAGGGAAGGATGGCATGTTAAACTGGATTATTAACCATCGAAGTGACTGTGAATGGCTGTGTGCATACATAATCCAGGGGAGTAAATACACAGCTTTCGGGGGTTTAACATGCCTCATATAGAAGAGGGTCTTTCACACATTAAAGCATAGTTACTGCTGTCAGTGGAAATTGATCACCCACTAACCCAGACTCACAGCCCAACCCCAATATATCACCTCCTGAATCAGGTATGGCCCCCTTCCAGGCAGACATATCATGGTCCCAGATGACACTTGGCAACTGATTTAGACCCAGAGTGCAGATGTACTAAATGGGTGACCACCCCTTGACAGACCATATTGTTTCTCAGTAAACAAAATCATTAAGACAGAACATGTCAGCTGATGAAGCACAGTACCCATGGTGTCCCCCAATTCTGGCTCACTGTACAGGATGGTGGGACCCTTGGAGGATGGGGCATGGGGTGGCTCTCAGTCTGTAAGCCAATTAGCTGTGGTGATTGTGAAGGCCAGCACAGGTCCCTGCAGATGCTTTTCCAGGGAGGAAGTAGAACTCAGCCTCTGAGCCTAAAGACAAGAGGCCCTGTAGAGGGGATGACCACTTTGTAATGGAAACAGCCCGTGCTGCCTCCTTTGTTCTCCAGACACTGGAGGGTGAAAGGTTGCCTTCTTCCATCCAAGTACTAACCAGGCCCGACACTGCTTAGCTTCTGAGATTAGACGAGATCGGGCGTGTTCAGGGTGGTATGGCCATAGACAGGAAGGCTGCCTTCTAATGCTTCCAGGAAGCTCCTCTCAGAAATCTTCTTTCTCTCAGACCACCCTTATCTGTTTCCACCAATTTAAGTTCCAGACAGATGTGCCAGTGATACCTGCTCATAAGATTATTGAAAAGATAAAATAATATGCACAATACACTAACAAACACCAGGAGCTCATGGTAAGAGCTCAGTCAGGGCTGTCTGAGGTGGGGGTGGGACTCTTCTCCTTCCAGTCTGCTTCCTCTGTTCTCCTTCCTCTCCCTCCCCTCTTCTCTTCCTTCACCTCCTTCTTGTCCTCCTCCCTGTCTAGTCTATGGTGACATCTCTTCCTTTTCTTCCCCTTACCCCTCCTCCTAACTCCCCGTTCATGTATTACCTTTATTCCTGGCTGGGGAAGAGTGGGCGTGGTGGTTGTGGTTGGTGGCTGGGTAGTTAGTACTTGGGATGTAGTCCACAGGAGGCCCCGTTGAGCCTCCTATAAGTAAACAAAGTCACAGCACCCTCTCACCCTCTGGGCAGCTACCTTTCTGGGTCTCCTGGTTGGAAAGACAAGAGAGGAACCCTTTGCCCCCTTCCTCACTAGGCAGAGAATGGCTAGGCCAGGCATAATCGGTTCCCTTTTGTTGGGTACTGACAATTCTGCCTCCTCAGGAGCCCTTCAGTCTCCTCTGGTCATTCTTTTGGCTTCGGGGCTTGGAGTAGGGACCTCTGCAGTCCATCTCTGCTGAAGCTTTGAGGGCCTCTGCAGGTGGCATCCTGGATTTATGGGACCCCTCTTCTCCAACTAACTCATTTCCTCCTGGTCTTTGAAGGTCAGAAACTAGCCTTTTCCTAGGGCCGTGGGCTTGGTGATAATTTACAAGGCTCTCCGTGGCTCTTCCCCTGCTCTTGTCGGGTTTTTCTTTTACCTTAAGGTAGAGAGCACATTCCGGGAAGGTACATATATTTTTTTCAAATTGATTTCTTGTCAGGTCTAACAAGATCAATCAAATCATATGGCTAATAAAACTGATTTAGTACCCATAAAGTTCTATGACATCTCGTGTGTGCTGAGGATGAATGACAAAGGCAGAGGTTCTATGTCTTTTCCCTCCTGGTTCCAGGAGAATGTGGGACCCTGCGGTGCCTTGCTAAGCCCTCTCCCACCAACAGATGCCAGGGAAGACTCAGGGCCTGGACTCTGGTGTGATGCAGAAAGCACAACCAGGATGGCCTCAGGGCCACCCTGACCCCCCCCCCCCCCCCGAGCTGATAGGAACAAGAGTCAGGAGCCCCAGCCATGATGGGTACCAACTGAACCACACAGGAGTAATGGGGAAAGCAATGTTTTCCATTCTCATCTTGTACTAGAGGCTCTGCTCCGACCTCTATCCTACACTTGGTCCTCTGGTCAAAGCGGGCTTTGACCCAAGAGTACCCCAACTAACCCTCCTTTCAAAGTTTAGTGTCTGGTAGAGGCTGAGGCAGGGTAGGGGAGGACGGAGACGAGTTCACACCATTGCTCATCTCTGATGCAGCGGCACCAGGCTGAGCTCCTGGGGATCTTTCTGTCCACATTTCTCTACCTCGTTACATGGATGTTTTGGACACCAGAGCTTCCAGCAATCCCTCATTTCTGGAGCTGGCCTCGTGGTCTGTTTCTAGATAAACACATCCCCATGAAAGCAGGCTTCCAAATGGTCTGTTCTAGCTTGTCTAGATTTTGGAACCAAAATTTATTGAAGGCAGATTTGAAGAAACACAGGCTTCCAGGGTTTCTGGGGCTTTGGAAGGACCTCTTATCCTGGCTTTACGACTTTGGGGTCAATAGAGGCAGAGCAGAACAATGGTGAGGTAGCACCATGAGGTGTGGAAAGGTGATGCCCTTCTCACAGACTGAAAGGGTGGTCTGTTAAGGCCTTGAGTATTCTTTATGCTCCAGCACTCTAGAGGGAGGTGCTTCTGGTTTGCCTTTTCTGGTTCTCTGACATCTGTCACCTGAGTGGTACTTGTATCTCGTAAGAGGTCTGGACCATGCATGTACTCAGCTATTGATAACCAGAGTCTGTTGAAGGGTCCTAGAAAGAGCTACTTTCTCTCTGACTAGGCGCTCCTCTTTCTGGGCCTTGGCTTTCTCATCTCCAGGGCTGTCAGCAGCTACTGTGTTCAGAATCCTGTATGCTGTATTGCCTGTCATGAGCTCATGTATTCAGTATATCTTGGGTTTTCAGCTATTCCCAGTAGCAGGCTTGCTGGAGACCATGGATGGACCATGTTCTTCTTCATCCGGCCATTCTATTTTTGACCAATGACTGGAAGCCGCTACTGTGAGTGATCTGAGCTTGCAATCAACCACAGTGCCTCAACAGAACAGTGGGGATTCATCCTGAGGAGGGTTAGCAGCCATTCCCCAGAAGTGCTGGGCACTGCCAGCTGCTGTCCCATACAGGGCTGCTGTCTGATGGAGCCCAACTGTGTGCCTTTTGATGTATTTTTCATTTCCCCTTTGCCCGAGGCATAACTAACAATTTCAAGGCAGTCACCAGAAAAAATACTCAGACCCCAGGGCCAGAACAGCAGGTTCATAAATGCATGCAAGTGGAAGTAATGTCAGCTTCCCCAGAGCACCCGCCTGGACTGTGACAAATGTGACCAATTCACTGGACAAATTATTTTAATTGATAAATGACCTGTGAGTTTTGAAGACTAACAGCAGCAAAACATATATTGTAACATTTCCCTGGCAACAGCCTATAAAAAATAGGCTTCCTTTGCTGTATCAACAGAGTGGTAATTCTGTGGTCTCCAACTCCAGGCTCTGGGTTGTGACGTCAGTGCTGCCCAGTAGGTAGTGGAAGAATGGAACCTCTCCAGGTGGAAGGTGTCTGTCTTCCCACAGGAAACTCCTGATTTCTCCTCCATGGTTCTTACATATAACCTCAGTGTATGTGTGGGTAGGTGATTGTAGTCCTCATCTGGGTACAGGTGATGGCACCAGACTGTCCTGGTTTAAACACAGAGGAAAGCAGCCTCTGCAGACAGAGTTTTTACTTCCCCTCAGTGGGTCTTAAAGACCGAGGATTTTTTATTTCAGATTATAGATATGTGTACCCATTCAAAGACTAATTTTTCAGATGGTCAGGAGCATGAAAATTTCCTAGGGACCATCTTCCCCAGAGTGCCTGGTTCTCCATTCTCAGGGGAATACCTCAGGGAATGGGTGGGATGATAGCTACATCTCAGTCCTTCATTCTGTGTGAGCTGACAAGACTGTAGCTTGTGGGGCAAAGCCTTTCCTATATACCTGTCCCCCTCGGAGGCCTGAGACACCCAGACATCCACATGGCCCAGAGGCTAGTTTCCTCAGGTGAGCAATAGGTTTGGTCACAATGACACTTTTCTCTGCAGGAAGTCATGTATGCCTCACAGTGGCACACACTGAGCTGCCCTTCATGGAGATGATGTACTGATGCCAGCATGAGTCTGTTGAAAGGCACTTTGGGGTCACTTGGAACCCAGTGATTTTCCTAGAATGTGCTGTTATCTCTCCTTTTATTCAAGTCCCAATTTTCATATATATATGAAAATTCATATATATATATACACACACACACACACACACACACACACACACATATGGGCTCTAGCCAATGACAGTAGCTGCTATGGGGGTTCTGGGTGTGGCTAAGCCCTATAGAATCAAGCATCCTTGAAGAAGAGGGTATAGAGGCAGAGCAGGACCGAGTTAGGAGCATGGGGAGTCTGGCATCTGTCTCACCATATCTGGGAGCCAGTTCCTTTTCCTACAGTGAAAGATGGTAGTCTAGGTAAAGAGGAATGGGAGAAGGGAGTGTCCTGAGAGCAGGTTCTGCTGGGAGAAGGCCAACAGGAGGAGACCAAGAGAGCTGAGGGGCAGGGTTGGCTTAGAAGGGCCAGGGCACAGGGAGAGCAAGTGTCTCTAGGCTAAAGCAGGCCTAGGTCAGCTCTGTCTGCCCAGAGAAGCATCTGGTGTGTGTGTGTTTTGTGTGTGTGCATGTGAGTGTTTGTGTGTGTTGTGTGTGCGTATGTGTGTATTTGAGTATGTATGTGTGACTGTGTGTAAGTGTGAGTACATGTGAGTATGTGTGATTGTGTGTTTGTGGTATGTGTGTGTGAGTGTGTTTGTGTGATTGAGTTTGTGTGTGTATATGAGTCTGTGTGAATCTGGTGTGAGTGTGTGTGTGTGTGTTTGAATTTGTGGGGTGTGTGTGTGTGTGTGTGATGTTTATGTGTGTATGTTTGTGTGTAGCTGAGTGTGTGAGTGTGTGTGTGTGTTTGTGTCTGTGTGTTGCATCCCTTACAGTCAAACAGAGAGCAGGGTTCTTTGGAGTGGCTGCTGCTGGACATGGAAGCTCAGAGGAGGAAACAGCAACTCTGCCACATGAGGAAGAGAAGTAAAGCGCCTGAATGATGCCGGTTCAGCAGGACAGGAAGCAGGAGTGGCAGGGAGACTGGTCTCAGCCAGCCTGCAGCAGGATCCTGCTGGGCAGTGCTTGGAGATCTGCTGGTTATGGGCAAGGCTGCAGACTCTTAGGCAGTTCCTTTTACCCTTGCATCCCTCCCCCGGCAGCGTTCCTAACTGGGAGCTTGCCATAGCCATCACTTATCTATGAATGAGGTAGCATAGTGGACTAGGTGCTCTTCGGCTTCCTGTCCCTCTAGGGGCACTGCCCTGTTCTGGCAGCCAGTCAGCACAGTTGGCTCCTGGCCTGGCGACCCACTGACCTCCTGTGTGACCTCCTGTGGGAACTGAGGAAGAGCTGTGTCTAAGACTTGTCCAGGGCCAGTCTGGTGTGGGAGAAAGGATGAGAAGTGAGTGTTGGCCAAGCAGAGGAAAGGCTATGACTGGGCTCATGTCTTATGAGGATGTCCTGTGGGGATCAGGGAGAAAGCAGGCAGCTGCAAGCCAGAGAAAGAGTCTCCTCGTTCTGCATTCACTGTCCTTACCGTGTTTACATTAGGGCGGTTTTCTTCTTTTCCCGTGTGCACAATTGTTTGAGTATGTCTATGTTTGTGTTGCAGAAAGAACCCATCACCAGTTTCTTCAACTTCGAGGGTACGTGCATACAGGAGGGAATCTGCCTCTCTGTGATGGCAGGGTGACATTTGTTTAAACTGGTCACCTCCTCAAGTTTGCACAGAACTCTGAGTGAGGTGAATAAATAGTGTTTGCTCACTCAGCTGCCTAGGGTCCCCTTTAATGCATGATGGACCCAGGACAATGATCTGCATTTGATCTTGGTAGGACCCTGAAGCAGCCACGAAGCTTGTCCTAGATGATAAAACATTTCTCCTGTAATCTTGTCCCCATAGATTCTTAGTGAACTGCTTCTTTTGTGTTTATACTATTATCTTTGGAAATTCAGGCAAGAGGCACTCTTGTGTTTATAAATGTTATGAATTTGGCAGCCAGGGCTCTCCCCTAGTGGATACCATTCAGCATGAGCTGGCTCTGGGAAGTCAGAGCTTAGTTTTCTAAACCAGGCTGAAGGAATCCGAGCCAAGATGAGCAAAGTGGGAAGTCTGGCTTGTCCTGTGCCCCATAGCATGGGAGATGGAGGCTCTTCACTTCTGTCCTGAGTGGATCTGATGAGCACCATGCCTTCCTGCAGGTCCGTGAGTTGACAGAAGAGTCAACTCTTTTTGAATGAGTCAAAAGGGACTTTTTTGACTTTTGAGAAAAATCTTTGAGGAAGAGCTCAGACACCTGGGCATCTGGATCATAGAAGCCTGGTGTAAAGGCTCTTCTTGTCCTAGAGACTACTATGGTTCACATTTAAGTACAGCTCCCCAGGATGATACTGGCACCCTCAGTGAACTATATTGATCCCTTTCTGCCTTCTCCTGTCCAGGGTGCTGGAGTACGGCTACCAGAGCTAGTTGACATGCGCAGAAGCAATGAGATGGAGGACAAAGGGTGACACCCACCTAGTGATTACGCCCATCTAGTGATTTCCCAAGTACCTCTGGACAGCAGGAGCTGCAGCCACCTCCTCCACCTCCCAAAGGTTCTTTGTGGCTAAAATAAAATAGAAGCAATTAAACAATGAATAACGAGTTACTGGCTCTTGGGCGGGTTGGGGGTGGGGGTGGGGCTTCTAGCGTATCGATTAAAGGCTCACAAGAATAAATTGTCATCCTCTTAGACTTATCTGGGCTTATATTTTACCACTAATTAAAGTTCACCCAGGGAGTGTTCCCTGGAATATAAAGAACTGAACTCTGGTGGATTTTAGAGGGACTTGTTCACAGAGCAAAGTGGAGACAGCATGTAAGAGAAGCCTGTGGCCTCACACATCCCAGCCTTTAACGACATTGCTACTGCCCGTGTTGCTACTACGAGTCCCCAAAGACGGCACACCATGCCTGATGGTAAAGGGAATTTTCTTGCCTGTTACTTCTTGAAGTTGACTTCATTGGTGACAGGAAGCTGACCGGGTATTTTCCCCCTAATGGTGCTACGATCACATCTAAATGGGAAATACAATACAGTCAACTCTGATCTGTGTTGAACAGACTGCCTCGTTACTTGGAGGACAGATTGCTTGGAAGAGTTGGACGGAGGCAGAGATGTCTCACAGTGCCAGATCTGTGATATGGCCTTGATTAATTTTAATATTATTTGTTTTCAGTGCAAATGTTAAAATTAAAAAAAATTGGTTTGCCGGGGGCTGCCGGGGGCTGCCGGGGGCTGCTGTTGAGCAGGCTAAGGCTACCTGACTAGTAAGCACCTAGCTGAGATGAATGTACTCCAGGAAAAGCTTGGTATGATAGCTATTATTTCATGTGGGAGGATTAACAGAGAACGGCTCATCACAGTTGGTTCCTCCTCTTCAGCCTTGGCTGAAGAGGCTGTTCTTACTGGACTGCCAGACTGTCCTCTTCTACATGGGTGGGGTCAGAAGTGCTCCCATTTTTAAGGCAGATTCTTGGGCAAAATGTGTTGTGTGTGTACACATGTATATACGTATACCTGTGTGTATACATGCAGAGTATGAAGAAAGCTGATGGACACTCTCCTCTGCCACTCTGTCTTGTTCTCTGGAGATAGGCTCTCTCATGAAGCCATTTGACTTCCAGCTAGACTGGTTTGCCAGTGACAACGGGATATCTTGAGTCTCTCCCAATGGCAGCCAGCCGCAGCACTGTGGCCTGGGTGTTGTTTTTCAAGTTCCCCCTAGTCACTGCTTGAGGATCTTTATGTCTGCCCACAAGTCAGCTTCCTTCTCAGGCTCTTGTGTTGCTGCTAGCCTTGGCTGTGGTAGGGTTGGAGTCCTCCGTCTTTGGGGCTAGGAGATTGACCCTGGAGCCAATGAGAAAAGGATGAATACTCGGGTCAGAAGAGCAGTGTGTTCAGATCTGCATTGTGACAAGTCAGCTGTGTGCAGAATGAGATTGCACTGGGGAGGGCCAGGTCAAAGTTGACAGTTGAAAGGTCATCAGCAAGAGGTGGCAATGGCTTGGACTGGAATGGAAATAGTGGAGATGAGAAAAATAGTCCATGGGTTCATGTCTGCTACCACAAGGCAACTTATTACCATGGTTACCACCAAGCTGCCTCCATCCTTCCCATTGCACTGTGTGGTACCACATCAGCAGTATCCTGTCAGCAATGCCACTACCCAGGCCACCACCACCACCACACATCATTACCACCATTACCAATTTTATTACAGTGCTGCTTCATCAGCCTCAGCCCCTCCCTTGCTACCCGGTGCCACCATAACCTCCGTAAGGTTTAGCTGTGAGTCAGGCGCTCTGTTAAACACTGAGGTAGTAGACGGTCACATCTACCCTTCCTTGTGGCTCCACAGTAGTGCATTATCTCTGTGTTCAAGATAGGGACTCTGCTTTCTAGGTTGCTCTCAGACTCAGCACTGAGTCAACACCACTACTGTCTCTATTCTGACTTTGTTACCTAATGGTGGCTTTTTACCTGCTACTTGGGTTGTTTTGTTCCTTCATCTGTAAGCTCATGTCTCTATCCACCACCATGGAAGAAATAGGGAGGTGTTGGCTATACTGCATGTAAGTTCAGTTCGGGGAATCTAATGTCTACCAAGGAGTCAACAAGTGTCTACAAGTCTACAAGTCTACAAGTATCATTAATGTCAGCATGCACTTGAAGTTGCTAAGATAATAGATCTCAAACATCCTAAACATGCCACATAACCATGTTGAGGTGGTAGACATACCAATGAGCTGGATCGTGATAATAACTTTGCAATACATACATTGATTAAGAAATCCCCTTGGGGGTGCGGCTCAGAGGTAGAGTGCTTGCTTGACAGGTTCAAGGGGCTGCACTCAATTCTCAGTACTACCAAATTAAAAGGAAAAAGGGACGTCATTTAGTAAGTGGTAACTGTGATTTTTATTTGCTGATAACACCTCAATAAATGCTAGAAAAATAAACTTTCTGCAGAGTCACTGACATGGGAGATGACCCAGGTGATCTGACGGCAAGCATACAGATGGCTGGATCCAGCCACTGCTAACAGTTGTTCCTTGGTTCTCTGCTCTTGGCAGCAGCTCCATTAGCTGATGTGGTGTAGTGAGGCAATAACAGGTCCTAGAAGAGAAACATGAAAGATTCCATGTCTGCCACAGGAGCCAACCCCAGCAGTCCGTCCCTTCTCCCTACTCACTGCTTTATTTGCCTCCCAGTACTCACAAGTACACTCTGACTATGTTCCAGACTCCCATTTACCCACCCTCGTATCTACCTACCCACCCATCCATCTACCCACCCATCCACCCACCCACCCATCCATCTACCCATCCATTTATCCATCCATCCATCCATCCATCCATCCATCCATCCATCCATCCATCCATCCATCCACCTACCCATCCATTTATCCATCCATCCATCCATCCACCCACCTACCCATCCATTTATCCATCTATCCATCCATCCATCCATCCATCCATCCATCCATCCATCCATCCACCTACCTACCTATCCATTTATCCATCCATCCATCCATCCATCCATCCATCCATCCACCCACCCACCTACCCATCCATTTATCCATCCATCCATCCATCCATCCATCCATCCATCCATCCATCCACCTACCCATCCATTTATCCATCTATCCATCCATCCATCCATCCATCCATCCATCCATCCATCCGTGTGTCTGTCCATCCACAGCATGAGAGCAGTCTAGGAGGACTCTACCTGAGTTCCTTCTCCTGGGATATCTGTGGATGCTACCAATAAAGTGTCTCGTGATCCTGTCTTCTTTAGAAACTCAGGTCAACTCAGTGAAACAGCTTCTTTGCTAGAGAGAATCCCACAGAGCCTTTGCCAAACTGATCGACACTGCCAGTTTCTAAGAGGAGGCTCTTACCCACAATTATTTAAATTCAGGGTTTCCCTAAAGTCACAGGATAGCAGACACAGGATTCCAGGCACACTGCACAGTTGAGGTTGTAGAGTGAGCAGTCTGTGAGGACACTCGAGGGCCTGCTCCTGTGGCTCTGGCTTCCCACTCTTCTAGGAGATTGCTTTACTATATAACACAGATGTATATTATACAAGAGTGGAAATCTTATTAACTCTCAAATCACTGTCCACACAGCCAATTCTGCTAATGCCACATGCACTTTCCTAAAGCATTACCAGGGCTTAGTGAAAATGAATTAGAGGAGTAACACTCTGAAACAGTAACATAGTTAAAATGTTGGCAATGATAACAATAGCAGCTCACATCACAATGTCAAACCAGTAGGTAGCCCATGGGCACTACAGGAATCTTTCTTGTTTTCCTTCCAGAACCTGCTGTTGGCTCCTTGGACCACACTCATTAGCTAAGGAGCAGTTGCCAAGAGCAACTGTCAGCAGTGTCTGGCAACTGACCTTGAGAAGTTCTGAAGTTGCCTGAGGCCACAAGTGCTGAAAAGATCTTAACCGTGAATTACGGGATGTGCTGAGGAAGGATTAAGGCTTCTACCTTTGACCTTCTTCTACCTTTGGTCGATGGTCACAGCAGGTGTAGATGTATAGCACTTATGAGGCAAGCTAGGGCAGCAGAAAATCCTTGCGGAGGGCACAGTTGTGTCATGTATGTTTGTCTATGTGTGTGCACATGTGTATTATATGTTCCTACGGTGCTCAGCTAAGCTGAAAGTTGATTTCTGCATTTATCCCAATGATTTTCAGACTTCCTAATGCTGCGTCTGTTTGTACACTTCCTCTTGTTGTGGTGACCTCCAACCATAAATTTATTTTTGTTGCTAATTCACAATTGTAATTTTGCTACTTCTGATGGTCTTAGGTGATTCCTGTGATACAGTTGTTTGGCCCCAAAGAAGTCACAATCCACAGGTTGCAAATTGCTGACTGAAAAAACCTCAAACGAGTATATAAATCATTCTTACTGTACTCAAAGTGTACCTCAATACACATGTTGGAGCCAATCTGTGCTTTACAATGAACATCATGTAGGGGAGCTGACTGCAGTGTGGGTATTTGCAAATGTTTCTGAACAGCTTCTATCCTATGTGTACAACAATCGATGCCCTCCCATGTCACTCTGCTTCCCCGGAATACGATTATACCATTCTATTATGTGCCACTTTATTTTATATCATTTTATTTTATTATACAGAACAGCTTCTTTCTCTGCCACTATATACAGAAGCATCTTAAACCTTTTCTGGGTTTAGTTTTCAAGTGTGTATGTATCACACCAGTTAGCGCTCCTGTGCCCCTCACCCAAGTCTCCATTGTAAGCTCCACTAAAGATTGTTCCTTCGGTCATAGTCTTTGATGAAGAGTTTCCCAGCTTTCTAGCGGATGTACAAAGCCGCCTTTACAACAATAAAAATTCAACTGCTGGCTAATCATCTGTGTTTCTTTAGTTCTTTAGAAAGCTAAAGTCATAGGCCATTAACTCACCGGACACCCAAGAAAAGCTAGGACTGTTTAAAGAAAAATAAGACAAGAGCTCTCATTCCTTTTGAAAAGATGCTACCATGCAGGAGACACAATTTCTGGTAAGATATTCAAGCTTGATGTGGACTAGGATGATATCATAAAGTTCCCTGGAGTAACAGTGCTCTGTAGCCCTGTGACGGTGCCCAGAAGAAAGCCCAGAAACAGGAAAATCTCGGGAAAGCCTTCCCCACCATGTAGAGCTGGGACTGATGGGGGCTGCAGCAGAGACCCGAAACCCCTGGGTCCTCATTGCTCATATCCCATGTATATCAGCTGGTAAGCCTCAATGGAGAAAATGGGAAACCTTGTCACCCTCATAACACCAGCTTGAAACCCCTGGGTCTGAAAGAAGGGAATAGAAAAGAGGCCTCTTCCAAAATAAGAGGGGATCAGGCCATTGAAGGTTTTCTGTCACTAGGAGTAGGGCAGGTTTCCTGAGAAGATCCCTCCCAAGATCTAGGGCCACACTCATATCCAGGATTTCAATCGAGCCAGAGCAGCAAAGAACCTTCTACCCCAGCCTAATTGTTGTCAGGCAACAAGAAAAGCTGGGCCAAGGGAGAAACTCTTATGTGGTGGCCACGAGAAAAAGGGGATTGAAGGTTGAGCAGAAGAGGCAGCTCATCTCCCAACCCATCCATAAGCATAAGTAGTCACTAAAAGTTTGAAGTCTTCCATATTCTGAGAGTAGCCATAGTAACAACACACTCATTCCAGCTACACATTCTGACTGGTTCAACAGAACTACCTGGCACATAAACTAAGGGCCTAGCCAACAAAAGCCAAGGCACAAACACCCTGCTCATGCCCTGCTAGCTCTATATGATGCTTAGATTTCAACAAAATTACAAGGCACACAAAAGAAAAACAGCACACTGTAAAGTAAAATTTTCTGTGGTTCTTTGTTTGTTTGTTTGTTTAAAGAACTCAGTTGTGTCATGTGATGTTTTTCTGGAAGCTGTCTTGTGACAGGGCATTCGATGTTTTGCTGAAAACAGACACTCAAGAAAATGTGATGTTTAGAAAGAATATAAATAGAACCCCACAGACAGTGACAGAAGGCTCTTCTCTTGCCAGGACATGCAATGCTTCGCTGGTCTCACTTCTTTGCAGGCCTTGCTAGTCTTTGTTGATTTTCACTTTGTAGAGAGGAACAAACCACAAAGAACTTCTTGTGGTATTCTGGTTGATACTGGCAGCTTTTGCTGACTTGTGCAGATTTGGCGTAGCCTTGCTGTTTCTGTTGGATTGAGCCTTCACTACTGATTCATGTGTTTTGGCATTTGCTATTGAACTGAACTTCTGGTATCCTGACAATGCAGACTGAAATCACTCCAAGGAATTACTTCTAAACAGATCCACAACCCCCTTTTCCTATTAACCTTCTTTGTCCCCCTACCTCTGGTTGGTGGGTTAGAAGGGAGGTTGAAGCATTTAAGAACTGTTAAAAAAAAAAGGTAGGTTTGGAAAACTCTAAGTCTATAACACTGTTATGATGTGATGTGATAAATAGAAATCTTGTGACACAGTGGGGCCATCAGCTAGGGTGTTCATGGTACTTGCTATTAAGATACTCAAGAGTTGTAGAGAACATGGTCTTTCCTGTGGGAAGGTGAGGGCTTTCAGCAGAGAAGAGGAGTGTAAGAAAATTGGATGACAATTTTCAGGGGTGTCAGTAGGTCTGATGCTAGAGAGGAAGATGTGAAGTTCAATACAGGCCAACAGAAATAACCCTGACAGAAGTACAGAAATAAAATATAGAACAGAGCATTCAAAAGATGCAGAACAACCAAAAGTGGTATGATATATATGTAAGAAGAACCCCAAGAGGAAAAGAGAAGCAATAGGGCAAAAGAAACATTGAACAGATAGTGAATGAGACTTCTAAAACCAATGGTGAGCACTAAATCACAGATCTTACATCTCCGAGATGTAAGTCAAAAATGACTTACTACCTAAACCTAAAAAGTATATTTAAATTGCTGAAGACTAATCACAAAGAAAATCTTGAAGGCAATCAGAGAAATAAAGATATGTCCCATGCAGATAAACCATGAGAAACCAGGAGCCCAATGGCTGATATCTCAAAGAAACAGTGTGCTCTGGACTGAACCATGTTTTCCCCATATTCATGTGTGATACTCCTAGCCCTTAGTGTGACAATATTTACAAATTGGGCCAATTTTCAGGCAATAAACATTAGTTGAAGTCATAAGGGAAAAAATTGGATCCAATAAGACTGGTTGTCCACATAAAAAGAGAAGGGGATGACAGAGGTCTGCCCAAGTGCATAGGGAAAGACTATGTGATAATATAGCAACAAAGTGGCTTCCACAGAGTACCCTCACTTGGAGTCTATAACCATTAATCTTCACATCTTAGAGAAAGCAAATGTTTGTTGTTTTGCTTTACTGAACAGCCAGAGGCTGCAGAAAAGCATATTAGAAATGCTGACTGAGAAAGTTGGTCAACTCAGAATTCTATACCCTGCAAAACTGTCTTTTAAAACAGAAGGGGAAATAGGCAAAACTGAGCAAGAACTTATTACCAACATGCCTGTACTACTTCATAAAATGTTAAATGAAGTTGTTTAGGCAGAAGAAATATGATTGTTAGCCAAAAGTTTTAAGTGTGATAATAAATGAAGATTTGTAGAAATGACATGATGAACACACTTATAAAGATCGTTTTTTTCTCATTATTGTTTGTCCTAAAAGATAGCTGATTGTCTAAAGCCACACCTATGCTAGTGTGCCTCACATTCATAGAAAATGTGTCAGTGCTATTGGGGCTGGAGGGAGGATCAGGTGAGTACTATGAGTAGCCCTCATACTGAACATAATATGATGTGATAGCACTTCAAGATAGACTCTAATATATTAAAGAGATGTTGTAAGATCAGGGTGATTATACAGAATAAAAACGCATAAAGAAGCCAACAGTGAGGGTAAAATGTAATCAGAAAAAGACATCCAATTAATCCCAAAGAAGACAGAAGATAGGATAAACCAAAGCAAGAAAAGACAGGAAAAACACCCAACTATGGTAGATATCAAATGCAACCAGATCAATTTACATTAAATATAAACAGTCTAAGCATACTGACAGAGGGACACACTAAGCAATCAAATAAGACACACTTATGTGCTATCTGAAATATTTACTTTAAACACAAAGATGCATTGTGAGAGTTAGTTATAATTGTCAATTTGACACAATCTAGAGTCATCTGGAAAGAGAATCTCAATGAGATTCTCAGTGTCTATATCAGGTTGACCTATGGGTATGTCTGTAGGGGATTGTCTTGATTATGTCAACTGAGATAGGAAGACCCCTGTGGGTGGTGCCATCCCCTGAGCTGTCTAAAAGCGGAGAAAGGAATGCTAAGTGCAAGCATGTTTATATTGATTTCTTATTGCTCTTGATTGTGGATGTAAGGTGTCCAGCCGCTTCAAGCACATGCTGCTATGAACTCTCGGATATCACGGACTATGACCTGGACTTCTGAGTTAAAACAACCCCATTTTCTCCTTAGTAGCTTCTTGTCAGGGTGTTTTAATCACAGCAACAGGAATGAATCAACACATGCAAACCATAACTGTATGTGGGATTAAAGAGTATTGTTAGAACAAAGGGAGCATGCGTGGATTCACAATGACCTCTGCAGCGGTGGGCAGGCAGCCGAGTGTGTTCTTCCACACTAGGCTGAAGTGGGAAGTTCTTATTTCTTTGGAGACTTAGTTATGTCATGTGATGTTTTGTTGAAGCAGACAAGTGAAAGGACACACGATGTTTAAAAAACATATAACTATAACCCCGCAGGCAGAGTGATGAGGCTCTTTCGCTGGTTCTCCTTGCACAGCATTGCTGATTCACTTGTCATGACTTCATAGAGAGTAACTTGCCAGCTGCTTCTTGCTTCGTCTGTGGACTCGTGCTAATTTTGGGGGTGGGGGGCAGAGCCTCATGGTTTCTTCTTGATTGAGCTGCTGATACTGATTTGTGTTCGGTGTTTGCTGATTAGACTGGACTGCTGCTACTGTTTTGTGTTTAATGTTTTGGTCTGGACTGCTGATATCCTGACAACAAAATTTGGGATCTCCCCAAAGAACTACATCTAAACAGATCCACAGCCCTCATTTCCTGTTGTCCTTTCTCTTCCCCTACCTCTGGTGAGTGGGCTAGAAGAAAAGTTGAAGCATTAAAGAACCCTAATTAAAGTAGATTTCGAGAAATCTAAGCCTGTGCTAGGCTTTGCTTCTGAGAGGACAGGCACTGGAGACATTCCTTGTAGTTGTCTTGATCCCTATGTTTCTCATGAAACACTCCAGGGAACCAAAGGCCCCAAGACAGTTGTTTCGAGAAAATCAGTTTAGAGTCTATTGAAGCAAACAAACTTGGCCGAGTATAAGGAGGAAGTTTTGCGGTCTGGCATGAGCTGTGTGTTTGTGTGTGTATGTGTGTGTGTGTGTGTGTGTTTATGTGTGTGGTGTGGTGTGTGTGTGTGTATGGTGTGTGTGGTATAGTGTGTATGTGTGTGGTGTATGTATGTGGTGTGTGTGGTGTGTGTGCAGTGTGTGTGTGGTGTGGTGTGTGTGTGGTGTGTATGTGTATGTATAGTATGTGTGTGTAGTGTGTGTGTATGGTGTATTGTGTGTGTTGTGTGTATGGTGTGTTGTGTGTGTTGTGTGTATGGTGTATTTTGTGGTGTGTGGTGTGTGTGGTGTGTGTGTATGTGTGTTGGTATGGTGTGTGTGTGTGGTGTGTGTAGTGTGTGTAGTGTGTGTGTGTATGTGTGTGTGGTGTGTGTGTATGTGTGTGTGTAATCCATCAGCAAGCTCATTGCAGTGGAGAGAAAGGGACAAAGATAGGGAATGCAGTTTTTTTAAGTTGGGTCATCTAGTATAGGAAAATCAGCATTTAAAAGATGATTTATTTATTTATTTATTTATTTATTTATTTATTTATTTATAGACAGAGTCTCTCTATGTACCCATGGCTGTATTGGAACTATGTAGAGCAGGCTGTCCTCAAACTCACAGACATCCACATGTTTCTTCCTCTCGAGTGCTGAGATTAAAGTTATGCATCACCACACCAGGCTTAGAAAGGTATCTTTTATATCTAAAATATCTATGTTTAGTTAACATGCATTCTTTTGGGCAAATTACCTACTTACAACATTCAAACCTAGCTTCCCCAGGTCCTGCTGACTCCCAGTCTGTGTCCATCAATCCCACTGGCTTTAGCACGTGGTGATGATAGTGTATGGCCCTCAGTGTCCTGATGAATAGACAGTGCCCACTGTCTCCCTTCCCACAGTGCCCAGAGTGAGACCTCAGGATCAGTGCCGTTGTTCATCTTCTAGGGCAGGAAGCAAAAGCTCAGCCAGGAGGAGCAGAAACAATGGTGGATCTGACTCCAACCTCTCAGGTGAGGGCAGTGCACAAAGCAGGCAAGAACTCTCTGAGTCTAGAGCTACCTCTCTAGTCCTGTGGAAACACTGGCTAACAAGACAACCTGTTTGGAGAGCACACTGGCATTTTTTTGGGTTGTTTTCTTGTTTTTGTTTGTTTGTTTTTTCCCATGGAGGTGCTTAAGAAGTTCACTGTGTCTAGCCAGGCAGCGCTCACAAGCAGCATGGCCCCCCCACCTCCATGTTAAGTGCTCCCGGCTTACTTTGTGTCCTCCTCCCTTGACTATCCACTGCTTCCTCCTCTGCCCTGCTTCTCTTCTATGCCTCCCCCACTGCCTCTCCTTCTCTGCTCTGTCCCTGCTTCTTTTCAAAAGCAGATGTGTGTATATCAAGATATGCTTCTCTGTCAAATGCAGGGATGTCACATGTGTATATCAAAACATTCTTCTCTGTCAAACCCAGGGATGTTCCTAACTGGCAAGGGAGAGCCAGCCCAAAAGTGCAAACTTTGTGAATAAATCAGTGTGAGGAATATTTTGAACTTCTATATTTGTAGCACCTCTGAACATTTAGACAGATGGAAGACAAGAGAGCTCTTGGCCCCTGGAGATACTTGGGAAATTGAGAGTGTTGTTTAGGAGGTGCTCGGGATGGAATTTTTTTCTGAGAAATCTTTTGGTGTTCTTCTGACCCCTGTTAAAATTGTCTCTCAAGTGCTTGGTCATAAAGCAGCTTTTGTTAATTTGTCATGTCAGCCCCTTCCCATTATCCTCTTTATAGTATGTAGTGGTCTCCAGAGCAGTTAGATGGTATAGCTGCAAATTCCTGCATTTTCTGCCTGGCTGCATTACTTTGAGCAGTCTTGCTCTCCAGATTCCATATTGGTCTGTTTATTTTACCTGTGCAAACAATTCACCCCAAATTAGTGGCTGAGACCTGACTGCCTATGTTCCTTACAATCCACAGGTTACATTAGACTTGGTATGGGGTGCATTCAGAGGTTCCTCAAAGCATCCTTTGAGGAACCTCTGAAGCCAGGTCACACTCTCTTGCTCTTTCTCACATTTTCTCAGTCACTCGCCTTGGTGGTTGGTGCTGGCTGTTTCTGGAACCTCATCTGGGACTCTTCCCTGGAGCTCACTTTCAGGCCTTTGAGGCAGCATAGCAGCTGGGTTTCTAGGGCCCTAAATGACTTGTGTTTGAGAAAGAGAAAACATAGTCCTTGCTGTGGTTTGCATATGCCCTGAGCTTCCCAGAGGTTTGTGTATTGAAAGCTTCACCCCCAGTATGGAAGGTGGAGATAGTTAAGGTACCCTCATGGGACTCCTGGGTTGAGAGAAAATCTTGGGACTATGAAAAGTAGCTTGGTTTCTGGTTAAGCTAAGGCTCAAAACCCTGGAGACCCTGAAGGGACAGTAGATGCTTCATCTGTTTCTGGGCACCAGGCCCCTGTCACTAGCCACAGCCCCGCCATAGATTTGTGGCCATCAGTCACATATGGGCAATGTCCCAAGCCACATGCAGAGGATGTGACCTATGGTCAAATAGGCTCTAGAAAGATCTCCATTTTAATGAGGTACCTAGAGGCCTGGAGGGCTTAGCCAATAAGCTTTCCTTCCCAGACACCCTGCAGAAGGTATTTAATCTCAGGCCCACCTTGAGAAGTGGGGTATGGTTTTATTCACTTACTTTCTGCCATGATGATAAATGCCTTAAAACCATGGACTGCCTCTTTTCACTGGGATTCACCATAGGGAGCCATGGAGAAGACCTTCACCTATAGAGCCGCTGTCTACTCTCCTGTAGAAGGCCTCTCTGTGCTCCCAGCGACTACCGCCATCAAGCCCAAGCCAAGCTCAAGCCCACCGCTGCTGTCAAATCAAGAACTCTTCCCGAGGAACCAGCTGGAATGCCCCCCTTTCCCCTAGCCCTGGGCTAGATCCAGCCCACGGGCCCCCACTCTGTTCTCAGCTCTTCCTTGGCTCCCAGGAGAGCCTGGGTGTCTGAGAGCTTGAGAACCAGACTGACCCAGCCTCCTTGCAGGCCCAGAGACCCCAGAGCCTGCTCCGGCTGTCCTGCACCTCAGACAGCCCTTCCGCACCCTTGGAGTGGTGTTCCAGGGCTGCCCAACAGCTGACTGACACCTGCCTGGCGACAGTGTGGGGTAATCACAGTCAACTTCCTGTGTCGTGACTCCCTGAGTGGCAGAGCCCTGTGGTGGAACAGATGCTGGACCCATAACCCTGCAGAAAAACTCTACATCTCTCTCTTGTTCCTTCTGGCATGCACTCCTGCCATGACTTCTTGCCAGACTGAGCTGTATCTTCAGATCCTTGAGTTGAATGAGCTCCTTGTCTTTAAAGTAGTCTACTCTGGCTACATTGTTACAGTAACTGCAACTAATGTAGCCCTGGGAGTCTTCAGGAATCTACTCATGGAACAGTCTGGGAGGAACAAAGTAGTTCCTTCCAGGTTCAAGGCCAATAGACACGGCCTCTTGATGTCAGGAGTAACATACATCAGAAATGTGCTGTGTGTGTTTCCAGAGAACATATTTGGCTCGAAGTATTAATGGTCTTCAGGAGCCCCAAGTTCACCCCCTGGCCCCCTGCCTTGCTTTTTTTGGCTCTTGCTGCCCTCACTCCACCCAGAGCTGACCTGCTCCGATGCTCAGGACAAACAGGGTACAAGCTGCACATCTTCACAACCCTGTGTCCAAACAAACAGAAAGGTCAGAGGTGAAACGTCCACTCCACAGCCCTGGTGGGTAACTGCAAAGTGAAGAAAAATAAAATAAATTAAAAAAATGTCCCACAGTCTGGACCTTCCAGAATTTTGGCTCTTGTCAGCAAAACCAGTTTGATTTAGGGACCTGTAGTTAGTTAGCAGTGAGATTTAAGATGTTTGGTCACACAAATCAGAAACCACAGGCTTCTTGAGTTAACCAGGATAAATTTATGATAGAGTATAGGATCCTACGAGATGAACTAAGATTTCTCTGCTTGCAGAACCACTTTTCCCTGAGAAATTCTGAATTTCTCATCAAGGTGAAAGGCACCAGTGGTTTATGACTGAGGCAGCAATGTAACTGCAAAGTGAAGTTCTCCCAGGAAGTGGGTCTGCCCCTGACTTTTGCTGTGAAGCTGCTTTGATTTATATAGTAGCCAAACCTCCCCAGCAAGGGATGATTAAAGGGCTCAGACATGAAATATGGTACAAGACAGCAGTGGTTGGTGAAGCTGTGTGTTGGGACAGAAACTCTCTGCCAGGGCCACGTGACCCTAGGCCAGGTGTTTCAAGAAAATTTATAGATTGAATGAAAAGAAAAACCAAAAAAGATGAGTGAAAATAAAATAAATAAATAGACATTCTTAAGCCACTGGAAGCCAGACCCTGAAGGAGACTTGTGGATAACAAAGTGACAGCTTTTCTTTCCTTTTTTCTTTTTTCTTTTCTTTTCTTTCTTTCTTTCTTTCTTTCTTTCTTTCTTTCTTTCTTTTTTAAATTAGTAACTTTAAAAAAATGTTAATCAAAGGCTTTATAAGTTTGGTAATGCTCAATAACAAGATGCCCATACAATCAGAAGTGTAACCCAATACCCAACCTAGATATACCAACTATCTTTGTCTGGCGGAGACACACACATCCGCCTCCATTCCCCCCCCCCATCACCTAGCTCCTCCTCTCCTTTTCTTCCTCTTCCTCTCCTTACTCCTCCCACCTTAGCTCCTCCTACATATCACCCTTTCTGTTAAAATAAAACTTTTCTCTCAAAATACAATTAAAGCATAACTATACCAATTTGTGTCAGTAAGGTACAAGATAGGCCTAATACCCAGTATATCATTTTGTTGACTAACCAGAACCTCTGTCATCTCTCCTAACTAAAAGGCTTAGTTCTGAACCTGACTTTCTTCTTGGCTTTAGAATGAATGTCAGCTGAAAACCATCCTCTCAAATCTTTTCTCTCAAAGTAAGTAGCCAAGATTGGCTATGAGACTATAAGTCTTCAACCCCATCAGAAATCCAGAATGACTGAATTAACTGAAATTATGGGAAACACAAAGCATAGCTTCTAAATCTTAGCCAATTTATAGAGACTGCTGAACACCTGGACAATCCCTATACTACAAAATGTTAGAGCATCTGATCTTCAGCCTTCTGGCCCAGGATCATCTGACAGACCTAGTGATGCAGAATTATTAAGGGCTGATTACTCTGTCTTGGCAGATATAATCACTCAACTATTCCACAAGTGTGTCCTTTTCTGGACAGTGATTTGTCTGTAGATGAAAAGAAGCAATTCTTGCCTAGTGGCTGTCTCACCACAATTGGAGTAACTCTAAAGATGCTCAATTTCTTCTTAGAATCCAAGACAGGAAGCTGTCAGGAGCAGACAGGTCTCTAATCAAAATGAACATCTGTTGGGAGCTGACTTTAGTAGAAAGCGGCTAGATTAATTTTGTAGCCATCTGGAACCATATACCCTGATGAAAGACTTGGTTTTCAAAAGCCTATAACAGCTGAAACACACTCTGATAAATATATTGTTTATCCTACATAGCTTGTTTTGCTGTTTAGTGACCTCAGCTGTATGGTGCACATGGTAAAGTGTTTTCACCTGTGTTCTCCTACATGTGTTTATAAATACCCCAAATTTCCTTTAAATAAACGAGACAGAAGGAAGAGACAGAAGGAAGAGATGGGACAAAAATTAAGACCTGACCACACACCCTGTCTTGTCTCCATTCTTCACGTTGCTTGCCCCTCCAGCCCTACACTCTCTCTCTTGACCAGAGCACTTAGCCCCAAAGCATTGAGGCCGAGTGTGGGCCTCAGCATTAGTGGCGCCTGAACAGGGACTCCAGTAAGTGGGGATACAGTGGAAGACACCCTGCGCTGGAGAACCAGTGGACTGACAGAGTCTCAACGTTTGAGCTCTAGTAAGCGGGACTCAGTGAAGGACACCATGGGAATTGGAAGCGGCCATCCTCACTCCTGCACTGGAGAACCTGTCAACTGATGGAGGTGGCTGAATTCGGAAGTGAAACAAAGGTGATTGCATAGTAACAAAAATGGGACAAGAAATAAGTGTCAAGAGAGCCAAACAGATAAATAGATAAAGGTTATAGTAACGAAAATGGGGCAAGAAATAAGTGAGTAAAAACAGATGAAAAAGGCTTTAAAGATGCGAGGAATAAATAGAAGGCTGCTCTAGACAGAGAGCTAAGCAGAATGATAATGTTAATTGATTTAGCTTTTAAAATGGGTGTGATCCTGAGTTATATAGTTATATTTTTCTGGATAAAAACTCAATGTAAAGGTTTTTCTGGTTACTGGTTTAAGGAAAGGCTGATTTGGAAAGAAAGGTTTTTCTATGAGTTTTCTGAAGAGGTCATTAAGGTAGTAGTTATGTCTCCCAGAATTATATGGATCAGATATGACAGAGGTAGGCCTCCAAAAGACTAGATTTCAGGGAATCAAAATAATTATCAGGATACTAAAATTTGTTTTGAGATTTATATATTACAGAATACACAGCTTTGGTGAATGAATCTTCTTATCACCTACATGTTCACTGATGCCCTGGACTTCCAGCTGGATGCATTTAAGACAGATGTTAGAGGCTTATCAACTTACCCTTCCCCTCATCCCTCTTCTAATATCTCAATGCCCATGTTCAGCTTGAAGAAGTTAATGAAGAGTCAGTGCCCCAATTCCCTGGACTTGGGGACTGAAGTGGTTAATATTAGGCTGTCTTTATCTGTATAATTGTTACTAAGCTGATACAAAATTCAAAGATTTCATTGGTATAAATTTGTGGGTACAAGGCCTAGACCTTTCACTTCTCCAACAGGGAAAGTTGTGTGTTGCCTTAAAGAGTGTTGCTTTTATATCAACAGTTTAGATATTAAGTCTCTTGTCTCTCAGGTTCATGCTGTTCAACAAACTGATGGCTTTGGTATGACAACAGATAACAAATGAAACCCATACAGGTCCGATATTACAGGCTGGGAGTAGCGGACTCTGAAACCTTTGTCATCAAGACTGAGGAGGATTAACCCCTAACTTACATGTTAAGCCGGATAGCCAATGACGGGTAAGAGAGCATATCGAGACCCTTGCCCCTAAAATAAGGGAGGCCTCACCATCTTAAGTGAGGCTGGGGTCCTTTGTTCCAACCTAGGACAGACACGGTTTCCATAAGTTTTCCCAGCCTTCCTTTTTGAAAAAATTTAAAATGGGGGACCTGTTGGGAGCCGACTTTAGTAGAAAGTGGCTAGATCAACTTTACAGCCATCTGGAACCATATACCCTGATGAAAGACTTGGTTTTCAAAAGCCTATAACAGCTGAAACATACTCTGATAAATATATTGTTTATCCTACATAGCTTGTTTTGCTGTTTAGTGACCTCAGCTGTATGGTGCACGTGGTAAAGTGTTTTCACCTGTGTTCTCCTACATGTGTTTATAAATACCCCAGATTTCCTTTAAATAAACGAGACAGAAGGAAGAGACAGAAGGAAGAGACGGGACAAAAATTAAGACCTGACCACATACCCTGTCTTGTCTCTATTCTTCGTGTCACTTGCCCCTTCAGCCCCACTCTGTCTCTTGACCAGAGCACTTAGCCCCAAAGCGTTGAGGCTGAGTGTGGAACTCAACAAACATCATTACAGAAATGTTTGTAATGTCAATTCTGTGGACTTCTGATGTTTTGAAAACCAACTATCCATGTAAGGTAATCTGAACTGTTGTCTGTTAACTCCTCTCAGCTATTTCTAAATAAAATATAGAAAACACCCTAACAATAAACTCAGAGCCATGAATTTGCTAAAGGCCCTTAACTCACAGGCTAACCATCTCAAGTCAGTTAAAAAAGTTAAAGAAGGACTGGGTCTAAGCCTTGTATTCCTAAATGTGTTATATAGGCACAATGCCTATGAGAGTAACAATATTAATCTCACTTTATATCAATAAGAAACTCGTACCAATGAAAACCTTAAATTTGAAATCAAAGTAAATTTTGTACCATTTAAGAAATTATAACTTCATCTTAATATCAATTATACTTATTTCTACCAATAGGTTATGGCTATGCAATAAATCCTAGATATTCCTCCCTGTTCCAACAAAACCACTACTTTTCCCTAGAAAGACAGCCCAATATTAACCACCTCAGTCCTCAAGCCCAGGGAATAGGGGTGCTGACTCTTCATTAGCTTCTTTAAGCTGATTACAGGCATTGAGATATTAGAAGAGGGGTGGGGGGAAGAGTAAATTGATAAGCCTCTGATGCTGTGTCTTCACTGCATCCAGCTGGAATTCCAGGACATCAGAGGTTCAAGCAGGTCTGCTCAGCTTGCTTGATGAGTAGATATACCAAGGCTGTGTATTTTGCAATATACAATTCTCAAAACAGATTTTAGTATCAAGATAATTTTTTGTTTGAATTCTTGAATCTAGTCTTCTGGTGGCCTGTTTCTGTCATGTCTAATCTATATAATTCTGGGAGTTTCTATGAGGGTGTGCTCCCACCATCCTCCCATTCCTGCCTCCCTGTTCTCAAATTCCCCAACACTAGGGAATCCAAACTTTCAGGCACCAAGGCCCTCCACTTCCACTGATGCTTGACAAGGCCACCCTCAAGTACCTATACAGGTGGAGCCATGAGTCCCTCCCTTTGTGTTCTCAGACTGGAGGTTTTAGAATGGCTACTCCAGCTTGTGTCTTAGGACCATTTGCTTGAAAAATTGTTTCCCAGCCTTTTACTCTAAGGTAGAGTCTGTCTTTGTCACTGAGGTGGGTTTCCTGTATGCAGCAAAATGCTGGGTCCTGTCTACATATCCAGTCTGTTAGCCTATGTCTTTTTATTGGGGAATTGAGTCTATTGATCTTAAGAGATATTAAGGAACAGTGATTGTTGTCTCCTGTCATTTTTGTTAGTAGAGGTGAAATTATCTTTGTGTGGCTATCTTCTTTTGGATTTGTTGGAAGATAATTGCTTTCATGCTCTTTCTAGGGTATAATTTCCCTCCTTGTATTGGAGCTTTCCCACTATTATCCTTTGTAATGCTGCATTTGTGGAAAGATACTGTGTAAATTTGGTTTTGTTGTGGAATATCTTGGTTTCCTCATCTATGGTAATTGAGAGTTTTGCTGGGTATAGTAGCCTGGGCTGGCATTTGTGTTCTCTTAGGGTCTGTATGACATCTGTCCAGGATCTTCTCACTTTTATAGTATCTGGCGAGAAGTCTGGTGTAATTCTGATAGGTCTGCCTTTATATGTTACTTTGCCTTTTTCCCTTACTGCATTTAATATTTTTTGTTTGTTTTGTGCATTTGGTATTTTGATTATTATGTGATTGAAGGTATTTCTTTTCTGGTCTAGTCTATTTGGAGTTCTGTAGGCTTCTTGTATGTTTATGGGCATCTCGTTCTTTAGGTTAGGGAAGTTTTCTTCTATAATTTTGTTGAAGATATTAATTGGCCCTTTAAGTTGTGAACCTTCACTCTCATCTATACCTATTATCCTTAGGTTTGGTCTTCTCATTGTGTCCTGGATTTCCTGGATGTTTTGTATTAAGAACTTTTTGCATTTTGCATTTTCTTTGACAGTTGTGTCAATATTTTCAATGGTATCTTCTGCACCTGAGATTCTCTCTCCTATCTCTTGTATTCTGTTGATGATGCTTGCATCTGTAACTCCTGATCTTCTTCCTAGGTTTTCTACCTTCAGGGTAGTCTCCCTTTGAGATTTCTTTATTGTTTTTACTTCCACTTTTATGTCCTGGATGGTTTTGTTCAATTCCTTCACCTGTTTGGTTGTGTTCTCTTGTAATTCTTTAAGGGATTTTTGTGTTTCCTCTTTAAGGGCTTCTAACTGTTTACCTGTGTTCTCCTCAAATTCTTTGAGAGTGTGATTTATGTCCTTCTTAAAGTCCTCTATCTGTAAGGAGCTGCGACGAGCGGTGACAACATTCGCCATTACAAGATGGCGCTGGCATCCGGTGCTCCCACAAGTAAACAACTAAACTGCTCAGGTGCAAGAGGCGAAAGTGCGCCAAGTCACTGCCCATCCTGGGGCGTAATATGGGGTGATGAGTGAACAGCCAATCAGAAGTGAACACGCCACTCTAGGGTGCATATAAGCAGTGCCTTTTCCGGGCTTGGGGTCTTCCGCTTCAGCTGATACAAGAATAAAGCCTCGTTGTAGTAACTACCCAAACACTGCCTCCCGCGTCTCTCTTGCGGGCGAGGGGATTCGGAAGGGGCGCGGAACATCTATCATCATTAGAAGTGATTTTAGATCTGAATTTTGCTTTCCTAGTGATATGAGGAATTCAGGACTTTCTTGTGTGGGAGAACTAGGTTCTAATGATGCCAAGTACCCTGGGTTGCTGATGCTTATGTTCTTGTGCTTGCCTTATGCTATCTGGATCTCCTTAGTGCTACCTGCCCTGTCTCTGACTGGAGCCTGTCTTTCTTATTATCTTGGTTGTTTCAGAACTGTGTGGGGAGGGTGTTAGTACTGGGGTTAGAGCTGGGGCCCAAGATCTGCTCAGTGCTTGGGCATAGACTGGAAGGAACCAGTGCTCCAGGCCAGGAGTGAATTCCTGGGTCCTAGTGGGTCCCAGTTACTCCCTGTTTGGCGTGGGTGTTGCTGTCTCCTTACCTAAGATACTGCCCAGGTTAGAGCTCCTGGGAGGCCCGCTTCCTCTGGGTTTTGTGAGATTGGGTGCAGAGCTGCTGCCCGGGATCTGCTCAGTGCTCCAGCTCAGACCAAAGTAACAGCTTTTAAAATGCAATGCCCTGCGTATCTGCTGGAAAAATAGAAACTCAGGAGCTGCCTGGTCTGAAGTGGTTTGGCTGGGTCAATGCTGTCTTTCATACTACAGCATCATTGTTTGCTGTTTTAATCAGGCACATCACCAGCTTTCTGCAAATACAGCAAAGCAGTGGCTGTTTGAATGATGGGCCCTCAAAAACATTCAGGCTCTTCTCCCCAGACCTGTGAATGTTGTAGGTTCCAGAATGATGTGACTGAGTGGGCAGGGAGCACAAAGCATTTGGAAATATCTTTATTCCCCCCTTATCTTGACTCTTTGCAGTCCTCTTAAATAACAATTAAACATGGGAAGTGGGATCTTACACAGGATTTAGTGAAAACTAGGGGCAAGGAGAGTAGTTAATGCAGAGTTTACACAGATGCAGACCCCAGTGGCAGCTTTTATAGGTAGAAGAGGGTAATTTATAGAAAATAGAAGTTTATTTCTCACAGGTCTGCTGGTGAAGAGGGCTCAGATTGAGGCACCTGCTGGGTCTGGTGAAAGTGCCTTGTTTTCTCATGTCCGTCATTAATCAAGAAATTGCCTCTCAGACTTGCCCACAATCCGATGGAGGCAATTTCTTATTTGGGTTTCCTTTTTCCCAAATGACTCCAGTTGGTCAAGTTGACAAAAACTACCCAGCACAGTGGGTACCTATTGTTGCTGTTGCACATACACAGGAACAAATTACAGCTCAGAAAGGACAAAGGTCTTGCTCAAGTGAACACATTGAAAGACACTGACCCTTGGCCTAGAGCCAACAGGACAGTCACTGGATTTTCTTCCCTTTAGTGATAAAGGGACACTTCTGAGCTTGCTCTTGTAGTAACTTCTAAAAACACATATTTAGTACCAAAACCCCAAATTTTCTTCCTGGTTTCCACATCGATTCCCTCATGGTTGATGCTGGCCACCAAGAAAGTGTTTCCGAGTATTCAGTGGGACAGAGAGGAGCCCATACACACTTAGTTGGCATTTCCAGATGGCAATCGACTTTTTAGACAATTGAAGATGATTTTGTTTCTTTCCCTTTCTTTCTCCTTCTCACTAATTTATCTCAAATGCCATCCCCCATAGGAATGAACTCCAGGTTTTTTTTTTCCAAAGGTCTTTAAAACACTTTCATTTAAAAACCTAATTTGCAGGGACTATTGGTTCATTGGCCGCAGGTCATTTGTTGGGTTGCTGCTGTCTCCATGTTCTTTTCTGGAAGTGGGGAGGTGGGGATTGTGTTGGAAGGAGAGTTCATTAGCTTAGCTCAAAGAACAGTTCAGCTAAGGTCTCCTGGTAATGTCTTGCTTGTTTTTCTGTCTGGACTTACTTCCTCCTCACCTCACTTTGCCTGGCTGCCACAGAAGCCACACAAATCACTGGAAAGCACAGAAATAAATAATATTTAGACGAGGTGGCATCCCAGGAGACCACTTGCCCAGTGAGGTGATCACCGTGTTGTCCACAGCTAAGATGGAAAGACACAGCTCTCGCCTCAAGGGGACGATGAGGTTTTATTTTAGAGCCAAATGTGAGCAACTGTGGCTCAGGAACACACGTCCAGGCTATTCCATGTTCCAATACGGTGACAGTTTTATGAATATTTTTTATTTCTATTTTCTGTTTTATGAAGTTTTTAGAGTAACAGAACAGAGTCATAAATCAAGATGCTATTAAAATACAGTGGTGGCAACATCAGGAAGGTGCACCTCAGCAAAGCAGGACATCCTTTTGGTAGGAATTAGATGTTACCTGATGCTGTTCTTAGCAGAATCCAGGGGTCAGTTTGTATATTCTGAAAGGCCTTACTTCACACAGGGATATTAGATCATACACAAAGGTGGGTAGTGAATAATTCTTAACGGGACTGAACATGCCTGGCATGCAACACCCCAACGTCTCCGTGGTTATGGAGGTCCTAGCCCAGCAATCAGCCTTGCAGAATGGTCAGGGTAGATGTGGCTCTGTAGGGAACGTCAGTTAACACAGGTGAACTTTTCATAGGAGGTAGGTAGAGTACTTTCCTGGTATTTGTTTCCTCATTTCTGCCCACAAGTTTCTGAAGTGTGTCTTATGGTAGGGACTGTTGGGATAGAGGAGAACTATCAAGTTGCTGTTTTCAGCATGTCCACTCTCAGTGGCAGAGGCTGATGTGGTGGGGCACAAAGGATGGACATGGTACCAAAGGGGGCTTACCCCAGTCGGGGATGGGTAACTTTAAGTATTCAGAAGTAAAGAATTCTACTGGTCTGGTGACTGGGGTCTGTTCCTCAGGGCAAGACTTCTGGAGATTTGTATAGCTCTTTGCTGGATGCCAAGCACTGTCCGTTCCACCATGAAGCAGTCCTTGAAAGTCCCTTACCACTGAGATGCTGAGCTCTCATAACCCTACACTTATTAATCTTAAAATTCAGATCCCACGCGTTTCCCTTTGTTGCCAGAGATCCCTTTCCCTCAGCTACGTAGTACACATGTGAGCATGCCGAGGATGCTGATGTGGAGAGTTTTCTACCTGTACAGTACTGTGAGGGCAGAGCGGGGGAGCTGTGCTTGGCAAAGAGCCTTCCTGTGGACACGTGTCCTGCAATTACACAAGGATATATGCTCCCCCACCTGCCAACTCAAGGCACATTGACTCTTTCCAGTGTCTTTCTTATGACAGTTTCTTCTTTCGATTGATGGATCAAGGAATGTTTTTTTCTAGCCCTGTTAATGATGTGAGAATCAGCCTCAGCAATATGGTAGGAGTTCTTGCACGTTGGTGAGGCTCTCCATGGTCCCTTGCACATTGATGAGGTTTCCCCATGGTCCCTTGCACATTGATGAGGTTTCCCCATGGTCCCTTGCACGTTGGTGAGGTTTCCCACGGTCCCTTGCACGTTGATGAGGTTTCCCACGGTCCCTTGCACGTTGGTGAGGTTCCCCATGGTCACCAGTGTGTAACTGGTGATTGTTTTTGCTTGTCTAGTTCATTCATTTATTCAGGAATCTGTGAGGTGCTCACTAGGGTCTTTCTCTTATGTCCCTCTCTGAGTCACAGGTGACACAGCTTGGTCAGGTTTAAGCACTGATGTCAGGCTCCTGAGTTGCCATTTTGTCTGGATCTCTTTCTAACCTCTCTCTCTCTGGCAGGCATTTTCTTCCTGTCTGTTTCTTTTCTTTTTTAAGTTTACCTTTATTATGTAGAACTTTAAATGTCAGAAAAATAAAACTCTTGATACAATTTCAAATCTTGTCTCAGCAAATATAATATTAGTATTTGACCATGAGGTTAAAGGCCCTTTATCATAAAATAAAATATACTTTGTTTTTTTAAACTTTGCTCAGTAACTGTCTGTTTCTTAATGCAGACTCCACCATTCATTTTCTGATAATCATCTTTCTCTGTGGCTGACTTCTTTCTTGTGACTTTACCTAATACTAACATTTTTATGCTGAACACACTCACACATGTACACATATACACACATGCATACTCACATAGAGAGACATGCACACACACATGTACACACACATATCAGCCTCCCCACAGAGACATGCATGCACACATGCATACACACGCACATAAGCACACATGCATATACATACACAGATTCTCTGTCTCCATCCATTTTTCATTCTCCAAATCTGTAGCTACAACTTTCCTAACTTCTCCTGAATGGTTGTAGAAACTTAACTATGTCCAGAACCAAGCATTTCATCTTTGTTTGATTACAGTAGCATTCAGCATGATGTTACAAACATACTAAGTGTTGTTTAATTTAATTATTTTATATTATATGTGTGAGTGTTTTCTCAGCATACATGTTTTTGTGTCATATGTGTGCATGGGGGCCAGAAGAGGACAGTTATGAGCAACCATGTGTGTGGTGGGAATTGAACCTGGCTCCCTGGGAAGAGCAGCCAATGCTCTTAATGACTGAGCATTTTTCCAGCCCTAAATACTAAGTACTGTCTAATGGAGATGTACCAACATTGGCTAATGTCAATTCAGAAGATCTCTCTCTCTCTCTCTCTCTCTCTCTCTCTCTCTCTCTCTTGTCTCTTGTTGGTAACTTGGGCATGGATATTGATTATTGGATGATAAAATATTTTGGGCATTTCAAAGTTTCTTTGGGGTGACTGATTAGCCATTCTGACCAAAATAAAATGCAATGGAAACTGATACAAAGTTTTGTGTCCGTGTCTCTCAGATCTAGTCTTTTAAATGGCCATGAGGTGGGCTCTGGCCAAATCAGCATCAGGTGTGAGGGCTGCTTAGTGTGTTACATGTGCTTCTAGAGCTTGTGTGTTCTGGGGTGACCTACCACCCCTCTCTGTGAAAGAAAACTGACATATACATTATGATCATGAAGAGATTTGACCCCATCTCCCACAAAATCCAGGTGAAAACAGAACAGAACATTTAGTCTCTCAGAAGTCAAGGGTGTAGTATGAGGCAGATCTACTTACTGCAGGTGGATCCGCCAAGGGCAACAGTTTATGTGGTTCTTTATTAAGAACATTAGGGTGTGTGTCTGGGACTAGGGAAACATTAGAATCAGAAAGCAGGGAAGATGAGAGTGGCGGTGCTGAGTCCTCATCACTGCTCGGCAGAGGCCTTTTCCATTGGCTCCTACCAATTCTAGCCCCTCTCCTAGTATCATACTGACTAGAACATAAGGGCTCTTTTAGTTCCCAAGTGGAGAAAGCTCTAAGCTGGTGACTTAGACAGAGGAATGAGAGAAAGCCATGGTGGACTCAGATCCTAGTGTGCCAGGGAAGTCACATAGAATTTTCTATCTTAAGGGACAAGCCCTGACTTATCCATCTCTGGTTGGACTTTAGTTCCATCTCTCAGAGTTCTCCCAAGTTGATGGGAGTAAATCTATAAGTGGTAGTGTGAACTGTCCCACCGCTTGACTTTTGCAGAAGCTCTAATATAGATTGGCCATAATTATAGATCTATTTCATAGAAGGACAACTCAGAGGAAAGGTAAAAAACCAATGTGGTCATTGTTCCTAATTGGTGATGGGCATGGGTTTTCTAACTCTTGACTCCAAGGGTTTAAAATGCAAATATTAACAGGGCTGGCTGTCTCTGAAGGTGCAAGGGGGAGATTCCTTTCTGATTCTTCCAGCTTCTGGGCATTGCCAAGGGTACCTTACATTCCATGGGGTACAGTTCTTGACTGAATAAAAAGGAAACAGCTAGCTGAACCCCAGCATCAATCTCTCCTTGCTGACTGTGGGTACAGTGTGACCAGGTGCTTCAGTGTCCTGCTGCCATGACTTCCCCACCACAATATAGTGTATTTCCTTGAACTTTGAACCAAAATAAATATTTCCTTAGGTTGCTTTTGTTAGGTGTTTCAGTAATCAGAAAAATTACACAAGGGGGAAGGGTGTGTGGTTGTCTTTTGTTTTGGCTCACAGTTTGAGGGGATACAGTCCATCATGGTGGAAACAGCAGCAGCAGGGATGTGAAGCAGCTAGTTACATCATCCAATAGTGCAATTATGTAACTAGTCTACAGTCAGCAAGTAGGAAGGGAACAGGAAGTCGTCTGGGGCTATG
This sequence comes from Arvicanthis niloticus, assembly GCF_011762505.2. NCBI lineage: Eukaryota > Metazoa > Chordata > Mammalia > Rodentia > Muridae > Arvicanthis > Arvicanthis niloticus. Next base: position 2,424,896 of record NC_047672.1, read on the forward strand.
TGACCAAGTGTTCAAACAAATGAACCTGTGGGAGACACTTCAGACTCAAGAAGCAATAGCTGGCGACTGGCAGTCAGGATTTGAATGAAGTACCTGAGACATACCCACTTTGATCTGCCTTGGCTGTCTTTCTGCCTTTCTGTTTCCTGTGTCACCTGCAGACTTGCCTTTGGTCAGAGCCCTCAGGAAAGCAAGCCTCGGAGACTAAAGCCAAGGTGCTGGTTTACTCTAAATCGTAAAGAAAGGATCTGACCCTGCGATCACTGAGAATAATCTGGTTCTTATCACAGCAGTCTTCCTTTGCTGTCCTGCATCTGTTATTTTCCACTGGGACAATGTCTCCTAAGATGTTGTTTGCGGTTCTGATAAATCGATGGCTTCTAGATGAAGTGTTGTCCAGGCTGGCTGTTATGAATTCTGCTGGAGCAGCCCATTGCATTTGGCAAGAGCAGCCACTTGGGGTGAGCCCTGTATTAGCATTTTAATTGCTGTCTGATTGCTTTCCTGTTGCCAGACTCAGCCCACAAAGGTACAGCCAGCAAGTTTCAATTAGTTCTTATCCTGTGATTTACGGGGTCTATAAAAGAGCATCTCCCTGTAGCACTTGGAAAGTAATACCCTTAATGTACTAAAAGCAATATAGAACATTAAAGAAAAAGAATCAGCTGTACGAAGGTGTGGGTATCCAGGGGTGCTGGGAAAAAGTCCTGTTTGAATGATGGTTTTCTTGGTTGGGTTCTCACTGAAACAAAATGAGACACACAAAATCCAGAGATCCTTGGCATCCCACACTAAGCCTTTCTCCTTAATGTGAAGGTATTAGTCAGCCCTCCCCCTTTGGTGTGTTTTATTTTCCGGGACAGCTAGTTCATCAGAATGACATGTGCCTGGTATGGACTTCTTGTATATCTTGCCTATGAAGTTTATCTCAGGTTCACAAGTGTTTTCCATTCTTCAGGCTGCCTGCATGTTTTAGCTGCTGTTCCATCTGTTAGCTTTTCCTTGTTGTCTGTGTTTTTTGTGTCTACAAAATAGACGGGCTGGGAGATAGCTCAGTTAGTAAAAGTGCTTTCTGTGCAAGTATGTGCCCCCACATGTGCATACAATGCATTCACATAGACACACACACACACGCACACACGCACACATGCACACACGCACACACGCACACATGCACACACGCACACACACACACACACACCAATGACAAAATGGACAGATGACCTGAATAGACATTTTATATCAAAGAAGATAAAGTGGCCAACAGATGTTTGAAAAGATTCTTGGTATTACTATTGCTAAGGAGAATGCAAGGCAAGTTTATAAAGAGATGCCACCTCATACCTGTTGGGACAGCTGTCACTATAGACAAAACAGAGCAAATGTGGTCCAAATGTGAAAAAAAAAGGAATCCTAGCACACAATTGGGGGAAGTACATTGTGGCAGCCATGATGGAAAATAGTGTAGTGGCTCCCCTGAAAAATGAAAGCACAGCTAGCAAGGTCCAGGTGGTCCACTCCCAGACAGCGCTGGGGCTGTCTGTCAGGCCTAGTCCTGGGAACTAAAGAACCATGGACACCTCGTCGGCAGTGCCTTCCTGACCCTTGCTGACCTCCTGCCCTAATTTTCTTTCTCTCTTGATGTGAACCAAAGAATCCATGATTTCACTTCTGCATGGCAGCTTTCAGGAATCGACACTCACCCCACTCCTGTCTCTCTCTGTGTGAGAGCTGACATAAAGAAACTCCCAGACCTGTCTTGTCTGCTAGCAGGACCCAGAAGGAAGGGCTGCTCCTTGGAGGATGACAATCTGGTGGACAGGCTTGAGGTCCTTACTGGTCTGCTCCCATAGATCAGATTCTCTTGTTTACTCAGTCGACCCTCAGTGGCAGAAGTGATTTTCTCCAAACTTTGGGAGTCTTCATTTCCAAAGGATCTGCTAGCCAAGGCCATGCCATTTTGAAAAGCTCCTTCATTTTTGATGACCCAGCGTTCTTCAACTGCTACTTGTTGGTTACCTCTAGCCAATTGCAGGCAAAACCTTCCCATCTTCCCCCCACCCCCTTTTCTATAAGCAGGGACCCTCACTCTCCATGTGAGCCTGATCTCCTCAGAGCCCCTATACATGTCAGCTGCTGTCTGTTTTTGGCATCAATAAATTTTTGAATAAAATTTTTGCCCCCAAAAGATAATTGGTATCAATGTCCCCTTGACTTCTAACCTCAAAATCCTTCAAATTCCACAGCACATGAGACTTGAACTAAATGTGATTGTCCTTCTCCTTCAATTTAATCCTTTGTATATGTGTGTGTGTGTGTGTGTGAGTGTACATGTGTATATGTTTGTATGTATGAGTATGCATATATATACATGTGTGTTTGTATGTGTGAGAATATACATGTGTATATAGGTATGTGTGTACAGGCATATGTGTGTATGTGAGAGTATTCATGTATATACATGTGTGGCTATTTGTGTGTGTGAATATACATGTGTGTAGAGGTGTATGTGTTTGTGTGTGTAAGTATACATGTGTGTACAGGTATATGTGTACAGGAGTGTGTATACAGGTGTGTGTTTGTATGTGTGAATATACATGTGTGTACAAGTGTGTGTGTTTGTGTATGTGGGAATATACATGTATGTACAGGAATGTGTGTGTAAACATGTGTACAGGTATGTGTGTGTGTGAGTATACATGTGTGCATGGAGGTCAGAGGTCAATCTAGAGTGTTGTTCTTAGCAACGTTTTGTTTTTTGTGATAGGGTCTCTCACTGGCCTGGAGCTCACCCATTAGGCCAGGCTGGCTGGCCGAGAGTCCTAGGAATCCTGCCATCTTTTTCTCCCCAGAGCTGGAATTACAAGCATGTGCTTCCATACCTGGCTTTTAATGTTGGCTTTGGGTATAGAACTCAGTTCAACATGCTTAGGTAACAGCCACCTCACCAACCAGACCATCCTCTTAGTCTTCTATTATGCTCAAAGCTCGCTTTTGAGATGGAAGTCCAGGCTTCCACATGATGCTGAAGACTGGTGAAATGAAAGCAGTCTCTTCTGGAGACGTCTGCATCCTAGTCACTGTGGATTATTCTCAAAAGCTGAGACACAGCTAACAGTGGGGTGGCAGAAGTCTGCTAAGGGCAGTCCTCCAGTCTCCTTATCACATAGGCTCATATACTGAATACTCGGCCCCAGTTGGTGAAACTGTTTGGGAAGGGTTGGGGGTGTGGCCTTTTGGAGGAGGTGTGTCACTGAGGCAGGCTCTGTTGTTTTGGAAGACCTGTGTTATTCCCTGTTTTCTCTCTGCCTTGTGGCTGTATCTTAAGATGTGGGCTCTCAGCTACTGCTTTAGTGCTGTACCTGCCTGCTGCCATGCTTCCCATCTTGATGGCCATGGAGTCAAACCTTCTGAAATCATAAGATACAAGTTAAACAGCTTTTTGAAAACTGTAAGTGGCATCTGTCATGATGTTTTATAGCAATAGAAAGTCACTAAGATATCTTTCCCAATCACTCTTTACTTTATTTATCGAGGCAAGGTCACTTGCTAAACCTGGAGGTCCCCGACTCATCTAGTCCAGCTGGCCAGTGTATCCAAGGTCTCTGACTCTGGAGTGCTGAGATGATAGGTCAATTGCTATTCCTGCTTGGCTTTTATATGGGTTCCGAGGATTCAAATTCTGGTCCCCATGCATTTATCCATGGAGGCATCTCCCAGCCTTATAGACAGGTTTTAAAATAGCAGCATCAGATCATTGGCACCAGAGTAAATGGGATTGAATGCTACCAATGTACATTCAAGGTCTTGGAGCTATGTCCTGCATCCTGTCTGGATGCCTTGAGCAGTTGCTTAGGACATTCCGGTTACAGGGATGGCATATTACTGGTGGAACACTGGTGGCTTTGTAGTGCCCCATGTTACTGAGGGCCATTCCCACAAGTCATGTGGAACTAAGTACATTACTGTGTTTTGTACCATCTATTCATTTGATCTTGGATTTGTTTTTTAACTGTCACTGTAGAAGGTGTAACTATAATAGCAACCTTAGCAGTTGTAAAACCTCTCTGTATTTTTAAGGCTATAAAAATTATCCAGGGCATCCTTTTCACAGACTCCTTCAATGTCAGGGTTTCCTGGCATAACTGAACTCATGTTACTGGTCAGCAGGGGAGGAGGGCTTCCTGATGTTGACTTTCACTGCTGCTTGACTAGTGAGTGCCTTGAGTCCTTAAGACCTTACGTGAGAACTGGTCCAGGATAGGCAGCTCATGCTGAAGAGGGGGGAGACAATGGCACACCTAACTTTACAAGTGTTTAGACAACCCCCAGTTTGCATCCCTGAACCCATCTCATAGGCCAGCACAGTTCCCACCTCACCAGAGATGGTTCTTTGTGCAGTAGATCATAGTTAAAACAGAAACCCACGGCCTATCAAAGTACAGAGGATAAGTGTCTGTGAAATGCTCAGCCACAAAATGTCTGTCTGTCTGTCTGTCTGTCTATCTATCTATCTATCTATCTATCTATCTATCTATCTATCTAGGATTAGTCACTAGTCACCATCTAGGAAGATAGGGTAGAAAGACTGTGATCCAGAGATCAAGGATGTTCAGGATCAGCAGAGTCTCCTGAACATGACAGGATGCTGTACTCATGAGTTCACACAAGACCAAGCCATTGTCTATTCCAGCACCAATGGGGAGAGGCTTACAGGCATCCATCCCTAGCCAAGGAGCTATGGACAGTTGGTGGCTTCTGGGGGAGGAAAAGTCAGTTTTCTTTAGGGGAGGTAGGTAGGTCAACTTTGAACCAGTGAATGGCTCCACTCTTGGGAGTGTATGGGCAGCTCAAATTGGATTTGTTAGATTATTAAAAACAAAAAAAGAGGATGAGAAACTGGGTGGGAGCAGGGACTGGGATAGATCTGAGAAGAAGGAGTATGATCAAAATATATCACATACATGTATCAAATTCTCAAAGAAATAAAAATATGATGTTAAATAAAATGTTTGGACAGATTAATAGCATCCAATATTCTTATAGTAATATTTAAACATTTTTTCTTTTTAAGTTCTCTGTTTTTGTTGCAATCCACTAACATGAAGGGACAAGGCCAAAGATGGTGACAGTGGTTTTGTTCAAGTCAATCTTTAAACTTTAGAATTTCCCTCAAATCATAACAATTTTAAATGTTATGTAAAATATGGTGCTTGGAGATGTTGTGATAGATGTTCACATGTCCCCTGTCATGAGAGAGTGCAGAACATTTTGATGGTGACCAGGTTGGAAGAGCTCTTTATGGCTACAACCAACATCTGGTGGTGACATTGTATGATTTAAAACATCCTTAGACAACTCTATTGAGAAGATGAATTGTCAAAGGGCCGGGAAGGACCTGGGGGAATGGACATAAACAGGTAGGTCTCCCTCAGCTCAGCTCATCTGCTGGGGTTGAGTGCTAGATTTGCATGGTGCCCCCATGGCAGTTGCTGAGAGGGTGGTTTGAGGGAAGCATTGTCAAAGCCCGATAGGTGTCCTCACCCCAGTTCACCTGCACCACTCTGGGTACCATCATATCCTATCTCTGTTGCTGAGGGGCAGAACTTAAGCAAAGCAATTACCATGCCAATGGAGCAGTCAGGGCAGTGGTAAAGCCTTGCGCTCTAAGATCTGTAGCCTCACCACCAATCTAACAGGGTCTTGAACCATGTCATAAGGAAATAACATCGCTCTGACGAACTGCTGATACCCAGTATCTATTACTGTGGTTGGCAAGATAAATCTACTTTTATAGGCTATTTGCTTTTGAAGGGGAAAGCTCTTGGAAATTACATGTGGGCCCATTTTTCTGTCAACATGAGTGGGCCAGGCGATTGCTGCTTTCTTTATTGGTCTCAGGCTTGAAGGGAAGAGGAAATCCATCATTCAGCTGGTCTGCCACACAGAGCTCAGGAGGAGGGGGTTGAGGCACTTGTGGATAATGTTTGAGGAATCAGAGGACAGGGATCCTGGCTCTCCCACAGATGGCTGGGAAAAGAAAGGTGAGGCCTCAGTTGAACTTGTGGGTACCAGACCCTGGCTGGAGCATCATGCCCCAGGACTCATAGCATCTTCAGTAAGGAATGAGAGGAACAGGAACAGTCAGAGGGCGAGGGTAACAGGACATAATCGGTGAAGAGATTTTAAAGAGATCTTGAGTCTGGAGGGGCAGCTGGCCTAGAGGAAGGACAGCAGCCAAGTCAGAACAGTTCCGTTGCTTTTGGCTTATCTGTGATCTCGGGACAATTACTCCATCAGTAATTCCCTGTAAATACAAACACTTAAACTTTGTTTTTCTTTCTCTCCATTGGCCCCTTCCCCTGCCTGCTGTCTTACTCAGAACATAGTTATTTTTAAGGGTTTCCTTAGGCATTTTGCGAAGTATTTTTTCCCCCACGACTTATTGGAAATGACTCAAGAACAAGTAAAAGAGGACTGGAAATGCTATGTGTCTTTGGCTGGAGATAGTGGACTGGATGGTGATGGCCCTGAGCCTTGGAAGCCAGTGAGTCTCTGAGCTCTGAACAAATATAATTAGGTCTACAGCTGGCTAAGTGATTCACTGGAGCTGAGACAGCCTTCACCAGTTCGAAGAACGGGTCCAGGGATGAGATTGTGCCCTAGGCGCCTGTAGGAAGTCATAGCACCCTCTGGGTTCATGGCTGTTGAGCTGTTCCTGGAATTCCACTGGAGATCCTACAGGAAGATGAATTTAGAGCTGATCCCAGTTGTAGCCTGTGTGTGTAGATCAGCACCTCGGAACCACCGCCATGGCCATGCATCACCCTCTGTAGCAATCCTCTGCAGCAAGTATAACTGGTAAATGACCCTGAACAGAGAAAAGCAAGATTTCAGCTGAGCACTGGCTCACACAGGCTGTCCCCTACAACAGTTCCCAGCAAGGACTTACCTTTTGGGATGCAGCCGATCCATTAGAGGGACTTGTGGTTTCTGAGCATTCTGCTGTCTGTACACTCACTCGAGGTCTCTGTCTGTTTTGGGGAAAGCACCATTTCCACATCAAGACAATCATATTCATAACTCCCAGGAATTTCAATTTTGGCCAGGAGCCACGGCAGTGCTAGAACCGAGGTGTCTGAATGGTAGCTGTGTTCATTACGTTTACAGTTTTCAGACTAAATTCCTGACTGAATTACCTTCCTGGAGAAAACATTTATTTGGGGTCATGGTTTCAGCCCATCACGGCAGGGATCACATAGCGGAACAGCTGAGTTCACGGCAGTGGGAGCATGTACTGAGGTCATGCTCTGTACCGATAGGGATAAGGCTGGAGCTACAGACTGACACAAGCTTTTAAGGCCTGCTCTTCATAACAGGCTACATTCTACTTCATAGATTTCACTGTATCCCCCAGATCATACCACCATCTGGGGAACTTATATGGAAAGCATTGTGCTATCCAGGTGTTGGGGCTCACACCTTTTATCCCAACATGTAGGAGGCAGAGGCGGGTGGATTCTGTGAGTTCAAAGCCAACCTGGTTTACACAGTGAGTTCTAGGTCAGCCAGGACTGCTTAGTGAGATTCTGTCTCAAAACAGACAAACAAAGGAATCAACCAACCAAGATCCTAGGAGAGACATTTTAAATTCAAGCCATAATATTCCTCTCCTGGCTTCGAAATCTCATGACTACTTTATAATGAAAAATATACCCAGTCCAACGTCTGAGTTCCCATAGACTTAAGCATTCCAACATGTTTCAAAAGCTCCAGATTCAAGGAGTTTCCTGAGGCTTAATATAAGAAGAGGTGTGTGTGTGTGCGCGCGCACGCGTGCGCATTAGAACAAGTGGTGGCATGATCTCAGCTCCAAGGGCTGGAGAGGCCCAGTCCTACAGCTCTGCCAGAGACATTCACACCTACAGCGATGCTGCCCATGGCACAGGCGGCCTCTCAGGGGAAGAAGCAGCTTTCCTAATAGAGACCCCTTATTGCTGGTGTTTGCAACCTCCCGGGGTCTCCATCTCACCCTCACAGCCTTATGCATGTTTAGGTTTAAGGCTCTCTCTGAGGACTCCAACGCTCCTACACATTGGTTTGTCTCTATGACCCTACGACACATGCCTGCAAACTGTACACCATGTGCAGATGTCAGGTCGAACAGCAGCCATGGGCTCCTCTTGGATCATGTCTGCACAAGCTTCTTAGTACTCGAGTGGCTAAACTCAGGAAAGTACTTTCTCTGAGCATGGTGTACTGGATACATCTCTTCTCAAAAGTCTTTGGAAAGGGTTTGCTGTTGAGCCTGCAGTGGGTGGGATCTCCCCAATTCCTGAAATACCCTCAAGACATTCTTCCTATTGTTCCAGTACAAAAGACTTGGGATTTTAAAGGTCAATTTATTTTTTGTTATTTGCCAGTCCCACACATGTATATGATGAACATTAGTCCTTGTTTCTGATTACTTCCCTGTCTCCTTCTCCCACCGAAACCCCTCTCCTTCCCTGTAAACCTCTTCCTGCTTTCCTGTGTGTCCCGCCAAGGTTAACTAGGGTTGCTTAGCTGAACGTGGGTGAGAGGTTATTTCTTAGTTTATGGGCAATTTATTGGTGTGTACACCATGGAAGAAAATGACTGCCCCTTCCCTCAGGGGTCCCTCAGGGGAGGGTGGGGCCTCAGGAGCCTTCCCTCACTTTCATAAGGAAAGGCTCTCATCGTTGTACAGGTAACCACAGCTGAGTTAGTGTGTGAGTGTGTCAGGCATGCCATGTCCAGAAGACAGTGTCTTGCATCAGTCTTCCCATCTACTGGCTCTTAAACTCTGTGCCCTCTCTTCTATAATATTCCCTGACCCTTAGGGGTGGAAGACTGTGGTAGATGTTTCATTTAGGGCTGAGAACTCCATGCTCTCTTATTCTATGCATTTTGACCAGATGTGAGTCTCTGCAGTAACTGCTGTTCAATGATTCTCTGATGAGGCTGGGCTGCACTGATCTGTGGCTATAAAATAGTTGGCAGGAGGGATGGTACAGCAGTTCAAAGCATGTGTTGTTCTTGTGGAGGGCCTGAGTTTGGTTTTCCAGTCTCTTCATGGTGCCTCACAGACATCTGTAACTCCAGTTCCAGAGGATTTGATACCCTCTTCTAACCTCTGTAAGCATGAAGCATGCATGTTATACGCATACATATCTGCAGGCAAAATATTCATACACATAAAAATAAATCTAAACAAAGATAAATATTTAGAAGGCATTTTTACATCATGTCCATTTAGTAAAATAATAGTAGTGTCTTAGTTAGGGTTTCCGTTGCTATAAAGAGACACCATGACCAAAGCCACTCTTACAAGGACATTTAACTGGGGCTGGCTTACAGGTTCAGAGGTTCAGTCCATTATCATCAAGGTGGGAAGCATGGCAGCATCCAGGCAGGCATGGTGGCAGGAGAAGCTGAGAGTTCTACATCTTCATATGAAGGCTGCTAGGAGAAGACTGGTTTCCAGGGAGTCTTAGACCCACCCCCCCCAACCCACATTGACACACCTACTTCAATAAGGTCACGTCTCCTAATAGAGCCACTCCCTGGGCCAAGCATATTCAAATCACCACAAGTAGTATGTTCTTTCCTAAGGCCTATGGCATTCTCAGCTATAGATTCTAGGCCATGTTTATAGTATATTGCATGGGTTCTCCCCTGTGGAATACTCCCAGAAGTCCACGCAGAAAGAAGTTGGCTACCCCAGAGCATTTGCACCACCATTCCACCAATGGGTACATGTTGCCAGAGTGGTTGTTATTGTAGCTCACGGGGTTCACACTTGGCTTCTCTTTAATTGAATTAACTTCTTTAACAACCACCCCTTTGTCTGTGGCTTTGCACACACTCCTTCTCTGCTTGAACTGTGCTTTTTTCAAATCTGTCTGCTCTGCTGTTTGCTTCTGATTCTCATCGTAAACCTGGCTAAAGACAGTGAACAGTAACCATGTTGCACATTAACCTCAATGTTATAGTGTCTTGAAGTTTCCCTGGCAAAATTAGTCCATTAATTTTTTTTTAAATTCTGACCATAGACTTTTTAATTCAGTAAGATTTCAGGACATGGGCAAAATGGACATATTCGTAGTTAGAATGCAATAAGTATGGCCTCCAGTCCTGTTTGCAATAGAATCCTGTGCCCATCCTTACTGTTCTTGCTTCCGTTGGTATTTTGATCTTCTTAACACTCACCAGAACCACCAGTTAGTCTCTGTTTGTAACAATCTATGGTTCTCTAGACAACATCTCCAAATTCTTTCACATTCCTCCTTCCATCAGCTCTGAAGTCTAGGGCCTACAAAATCAGGTTGAGTCATGACAAGGATCCCACTTCTATGGCACCAGTTTTCTGTATTAGTTACTTTCATGTTGCTGTAACAAAATGCCCTAATGGTGGAACTAAGTGGAGGGAGATTTGTTTCAGCTGAATGCTTCAGTCCACGGTGTCAGGAAAGGCACAGAGCAGCTGAGTTCATGGTGGTGGGAGTGTACATCAGAGTCGGTTCCCATCACAGTTAATCAGAAAGCAGAGCTAGTGAGAAGCCAGGACTAGGGCACAGGTATAACTTTCAAAACTGCTCTTATTTGGCCCACATCCACCAACTACATTCCATTTCCACAACCTTTCAGAATATTTCCCCCATCTAGAGAACCAGTATTCAAAGCAAGAGTCTGTGGGGTAATCTTTCAAATTCAAACCGCAGCAGATGCTCGGGACCTTGGGATGCATGGTGGCTCCTAGCACTTAGAAGGAGGTAGGAGGATTATTTTGAGTTTGAGTCAGCCTGTGCTACATTGTAAATTAAAGCTGGCCTGAGCTACAGAGTGAGACCCACAGGTAGTTGCTGTCCCTCTTTGCATGGTGCACTGAACTGAACACAGTTCCTTTGTAGAGGACAAGTATTCGTGGGTGACAATTCTACAGGATGACAAGCTTGGGAAGCTCCCCTGTGCCATGCAAGGAGCTCTGAAAAGTAGGTCCATGGTTTTCCTGGGCATGTCCATCCCCCAGCCTCATTTCATGCCCTTCACATTTGTATCTCCCTTCCCGGCAAAGCTCCTGTAAACCAGGCCGACTTCACCTACAAGAGAACTGTTATCCATGTCTTTCCCACTTTGCTTTGAACCTGCAGTGGCAGGTCATGCAGTGACACTCTGCAGAGCATCCTCTTCTGGTGTGACTTCTTTGCGCAGTATGGCATTGGAGATGGCCACCTGCTGCTGGATGTTTCACCTGTACTCCACTCCACTGTGAGGATCTGCTCCAGTCTGTCTGTTCGCATGTTCAATGGGCAGTGTTTTGCCAATTGAGCCATTTCTCCAGCCTCAAATCCATTGTCATTTACTTCCTTGTTTCTTAGTATATAGTCCAGGTTGTTTTTGAACTCATGGTAATCCTCCTGTCTCAGATTTCTGAGTGCTGGTATTGTAGAGCCACCAAGCCTGGAGAAACACTAAAGCTTCTATAAATGAAGCAAGCGGCATAATGTTTTGTCTTCTATCTCTTCTATTCTATTAAAAAAAAACTTTTCTCCTCATCTATGTGGTGTCAGACACATGGCATTTGTATTTCACATGGTCACCAATCCTCTTACGTGATTTACATTTTTCTACTGCAAAATACAGACAAAACTCCACCTTGGCTGGTTTGGTTTCCCATCCAGTCCTAAGATGAGTTGAAATCCAAGCTCTAGAGGTTTCTTCAGGGCAAGCTCTCTGAGGCAGTGGTGCTTGGATTTTCTGCAAAAGTGTCTGTTGTGTTCTGTATAAAGCACTGTTTGGCCTGATATAAAACTTCTGACTTTTTTTTCTCAAGGACCCGGAGGGCATCATGCTCTTGTCTTCTGGCTTTGGGTTCTGCTGAGGCGGCCAGGCTTCTTCCTGTCAGAGTGGCTTTATCTTTTTGTCTGGCTTCAAGGATTTTTTTTTTTTTTTTTTGTATATTTGGGTTCAATAACTTTAATGGCGTATGTTACAGGGTCAATAATTCTAGGCTAATTTTTTTCTGGTACATTGGATTTCTTATAAATGTGTATTATAGAAACTCGCATTTCAAAGAAAGAGTTCTTAAATTATAAATTAAATTTGTTCCATCACTTCTGTTTTCTTTAAAATATCCAGTAATGCATTCATGAGCTTGCTTTCCCCTTTTCTCATTCTGTTGTAAGTTTCTTCAGTCTCTGTTTCCACTGTACTCCTGTAATTTAAAAAGCTTTTTTTTATTTTTAAATTTGTGTGTGTGTGTGTGTGTGTGTGTGTGTGTGTGTGTGTGGTGTCTGTGTGTAGCTTGTACATGTGAATACAGGAGACTGAGGACAGAAGAGGATGTCAGATTTCCTGGAGCGGGCGTTCCAGGTGGAATGTGCGCTGCCTGATGTAGGTGCTGGGAACCAAACTTAGGTCCTCTGCAAGAGCAGTGTGAGCTCTGAGACCCCCCACCCCCACCCCCACCCCTACTGCATAACTTTTATCCTTTGGGGAGCTTGGCAGTTTTATCAGAGCTCAGGCTGGCTCATTACCTTGTTCTCATTCCAGGTTCCTCTCAGTCTGTTCTTCCTTCAATGTATCCTCAAGTCTGTCCACCTATGCTTCACCCTGGCCTTATTACCTCCTGCTCTCCTGAGTGGCTGTGCTTCTGAGTGGTGTTTTTCCTTCATAGAGGTGGTTAATAGGAGGAAGAAAAGGTACACGTGAGATGCTGGTCCACTTTCAAGTGCTGTGTGATGGTGCTTCTGGGTGATCCTTTTCTGCGGGTCCCTTCTCATCCAGCATAGTTTTCTGTCTGCTGTGACAAACATCATGACCAACAGCAACTTAAGGGAGGAGAGGGTTTACTGCAGGTTACAGGGCACACACAGTCCATTACTAAAAGAAATCAAGGCAGAAAATCAAGCATGAACTTGAAGCAGAAACCATGGCATAGGGCTGCCTGCTGGCTCATGCACAGGTTTATGCTTAGCCAGTTTTCTTATACTGCTTACATCATCTGCCTAGGAGTGGTGATGCCCACAGTGGACTGGACTTTCTGCATCAGCAAGATAATCCTTCACAGGTGTATCTACCAGGCAATCTGTTCTGGGCAAGCCTTCAATTGAGACTCTCTTCTCACATGATTCTAGGCTGTGTTAACTTGACAGTTTAAGCTTAAGTTTATCTTGCAATAATTGTCATTAAATAAATTAGACTTTCTTGGTGACTTGAGAATCTTCTAGATTCTTTTCTGCTCCCGAGAAGCTTTGGTCTTAGCAGTAGGATGGACAGAGAGTTGTGTCTGGAACAGCTCTTGCACGATGTATACTGTATACATTCATACTCTAAAATGTGCTAGTGAAGGCTGACTTTCCGTGATTGGTTGGAGCCTTCGTTTTGGCTAAGACTGATTGATTAAAAACATTAAGAGCAGGGGCTGAGAGGTGGCTCAGTAAGGTACTTTCCCTGAAAGCATGAGGGCCCAAGTTCAGTTCCCACATAAAGTCACATAAGAAACCCACAGCTTGCTTAGTTTAATTGGTGAGCCCAGGCCATTGAGAAAACCTGCTAAAAAAGAAAAAAAGAAAAAAAAGTAGAATCAGGTAGAGAGAAGTCTAAGCAATGAAATCTTCCAGAGGACTGCAATGCAATTCCTAGCACCCACATAGTGGTTCACAACTGTCTATAGCTCTTCTGATTCTTCGGGATCTGTCACCCTCTTCTGGCCTCTGTGGACATTGTACACACATGGTACACAGATGTATATGTGGGTAAAATACTTACACGCATAAAAATAATCTTTAAAATAAAACAACAACAACAACAACAACAACAAAAATCAAAATGGGGGCTGGAGAGATGGCTCAGAGACTAAGATTCCTTTTTCTTTTGCAGGACCAGAACCTGTAGAACCTGTAGCTCCAGGTCTAGGGATTCAGTATCATCTTCTGGCTTCTGTTGACAACTCACACACACCTGGCATGCCCACACAGACACACAAAAACACATATGCTTAAATATGAATAAAACAAATCTTTAAAGAATAAACCAGATGTATGGCACCCGAGGCACAACGCCTGAGGTTGACATCTGGCCTCTGTATGTAAGCACATATATGCACCAGTATACAAAACTCACATGCACACATGCATCCATGCAGAAAGAACAAAGAAGACTGTCTGTAGTATGCAGTCATGTTACTTACAAAAATAACCATGGTTTAGCCGGACGTGACTCTCAGGTATTTTAATCTCATTTTGAACATCAAAGATTAAATATATAAGACGGTTAAAATTAGCCTCATTGGATGTGGTATGACTAGTTAGGGCACAGAAGCAGAGGGACAAAGGGCCAGATGGAGAGTGGAAGAATATTGAAACTTGGCCCAGCAACAGAATTGTATGAGGAGAATTCTGAGTGTTTGTGAGAAAACTCCAAGAAAACAAGACAAGTCTTGTGACCTCAGTTTCTTCAAAACACAGAACTGTCCTGGGAATTTGTATTCATGGTTCTCCAGGTGTAGCAGACAGGGATGATTTTTAAGTTTTCTTCAGATCACTCATTATCACTTGCTGCTGTTAAATGTTTAAACTATCCTTTCTGTGCTTCCATGGAAAAGCATGTTTTCCCCCCCGACAGCCTGTTTGTCCTGTGTTTGTATACAGCTTGAACTCATGAGAACGTTACTCACATGACCTTTCCTAACTCCCAGAGTAAATTGTCTGAGGCTCTGAATAAAGTTGGCTATTGAATGGGACTTTAATTTGATTCATTTATTGGCTTTATTCTCCCAGGTCCCACCCCTCTGGTTCCAGAAACAGTAGCTTTGCAGGAGAGATCCACAAAGAAAAAAAATACCCCCTGCCTGCGTGGACGCCCTAGCCTAGGTGGGGCTTGACAGGTTTCAGAGAGTGGAAGGCCAGAGGTAGCCATGGCAGTGCTCCAAGGATGATGGAGGCACAGCACTGTGTGGGAGCTATAAAAGACGTTGTTCTGTGGAACAGCTGCGGTGGTTTGTCCTTCTGGTTTGGTAGAGAGCTGAGTGTGTCTGAAGCATTCAGAATGTCGATGGTGGAGAAGCCCAGTATCAGGTCCACAGGCACGAACACAAGGGGCATGGCCCGGTCTGGAGAGAGAGATTTCTGAGTTAGTTCTGGGGACCACAGGCAAATGATTCCTGTCTGAGCCCCTCCTTCAGCTGCAGGACAGGGGCTGGGGCCTCTGTGACCTCCTCTTCCCAACAATTTCATTACCAGACTCAGCCTTAGAGACAGGGGTGGACAGCCTGTCTGGCAGCCAGTCTGGTTCTGAGTCACTGCTGTTCTCGGAGGGCCTGCTCTGTGAGATGTTAGCTTTGCCTAGACACCCAGTGGGTGGGGCAGTGGTACCGTAGACTGCGAAGGAAGAAGACATCTCTGCTGCTCAGGGCTTGTTTGGCCACTCCTGCAGCAGAGAGGCTGCTAGCTTCCTGGGGCAGTCCTCCAGCTTCTGGAACTTCAAGGGATTTGACTTGATTACAGTAAGTCCCCGCAATTGCAAAAAAGATGAAATTGCTGTCACCATCCTACACACTGCCACTGAATTCTGTTCTGAGTAACAGTCCTGCTACTAACCCCCACCTGTCTGCAGACTCACTGGCATGAGTCTGTATTTTGAGACCTTCCAGGGGGAACTGTGCATAGTGACTCTTCGTGTTCTCAGAACTTACACCACGTGTGCATTAGAGCTGCCCTGATGCGGAAGGCCATCTTCATGTTACTGGGGTTGCTAGGGTCAGAGCTGGGGCCATGGCGGCCCTAAGGAGTTAGGCTCGGCCACCAACTTCAGTAGGCCAGTTGGACAACCTAAATGGTGAAAAACACGCAGAGAGAAGGTGACCCAGAGAGAAGGGAGAGAGAGAGGGAATGAGGGAGAGAAAAGGGAGGGGCAGAGACCAGGAGGGAGGGAGAGAAGAGAGAGATGAGAGGGGAGAGAGAGGGAGAGAAGAAAGAGAGGGAGGGAAAGAGAAGAGGAAGAGAGACACAGAGGTAGGGAGAGAGAGGAGAGAAAAGAAAGGGAGAGGAAGGGAGAGGGGGGTAATAGAGAAGAAGGGAAGGAGAGGGAGGGAGGGAGGGAGAAAGGAGAAGAGAGGGGAGAGAGGGACAGAGCAGGGGAGGGAGAGGGAGGGAGAGGAAGAAAACAGGAAGGGAAGGAGGGAGAAAGGGAGGGAAGAAAAGGGAGAGAGAGAGAGAGAGAGAGAGAGAGAGGGAGGAGAGAGAGAAATTGAGAGATTGAGAGATGGAGAGATTGATTCAGTGTGGCCACATTAGGAAGAGAAGTAAAGTCTCTCAGTCTTCCAGGTGCTGACCTGAGGTTTAAGTTGAAATAGAGGGCAAGAGGCAAAGTAGAAATTTCTGGTTTCTTTGGAGACTCCGTTTTGTCATGTGATGTTTTCCTGGAAACTGTCTTATAAGATGTTTTGCTAAGAATAGACATTTGATTTTTTTCTGGAAGTGGCCTGGTAAAAGGGCACGTGGTGTTTTGCTGGAGCGGATGCTTGAGAGGACACGTGATGTGTTGCTTGGAGAGAGTATGACCCGACAGACAGTGGATGATGCCTGGCATTGATTCATCTTGCCACTCTTTGCTGGTCTTCATTGGGTGTTGCTGATGCTGGTCTTTGCTGACAACACTCTGGTATTGGTTTGCCTTAGCTTCTTCATTGGTCATTGTTTGTTGTAATGATGTTTGCAAATGCATCGAGCTACCGCTGCTAATTTGTGTGAACTGAACTGCTGATACCCTGACAATGAAGATTGGAATTGCTCCAAAGAATTATTTCTGAACAGATCCACATCCTCCTTTGCCCTCTTAACTTCTCCTTTCCACTACCTCTGGGAAGTGGCAGACTAGAAGGAAGGTTAAAGCGTTTAAGAACCCTTATTACAGTAGGTTAGACTGAGAGTTATACTTAACTAAGCAGTTTCTGTTCACAACGTGGTCCTGCTCATCCTCACAGTCTTGGCTTTGTCTGTTCTAAAAGGGAATCTGACAAATTGTTCATAACTGTGGAAATTTCTTTCCAGGATACAAGATCCCTCTGGTACCAGGCTCCAGACTTTTCCCTCTTCCATGAAGATATGGGACATTTCAGTATTCTTGGGTTCATTTTTTCAATAGTCATTCACACAGAGGGCATCAGTTTTCTCTAGAATGTTCTGCCAGGACAGTTACATTCAGGCCTGCCATTTTTCACAGTTCTGTGGGCCTTGAGTTAAGGCTAAGTGGATCAGTGCTAGAGATAACCAGTCCCTGTCTAAGACCAGCGCTGTGGCTGACCCAACCTGAACACCCCCAGTTAGAATCAACTAAACCTGTGGTCCCAGGGCTTCACTATGACCAACACTTGTGTTTCAAGGATGTTCTAAGTGCTTGGGAGATCCTCCCAGAAGGGGAGACAAAGGTTGATCTCCGTTTGGGTAAGTAGAAGTCTATGGGAATGATTGTGTGAGGTTGGACTTGGATTCTGCCCTGAGGACAGGGTTTGGAGACCTGACAGACATTAATTTTCAACTAGGAGCAAGTTTTATAAAAAAAAGAGTGTAAAACTCGAGAGCAGGGAAGTAAGCCTTGGCTCCACCCCTTTGGTTATCATGCTAAGGTATTTTCTAGTGAGTCCACCTGGGTGGTCATTGAGATTTCTTAGAAGTAATTGTGTTTAGTGACAACTGATTAAGATTCTGATGTTTACAACCCTGTGAAATGAAAGGTCTGCTCATACTGTCACAGGAACTTTGAAGCTGCCTTAGCTGAAGACATTTCTCAGGTAGGGCCCTCAAGGTCACATGATCAGGATGCAAGCTTGGTATCACAGCCTTGCTTCTGCATGTCTCTGCTTTCTTGAAACTTTGGATGAGACTTCCTAACTTTGCTCGTGGGTCTGCTAATTATCAAGGAGTGGTTTTCAAGACCCACGTAGTTTTATTTTATGTGTATGAGTGTTTTGCCTGAATATTTGTGTGATACTGCTTGCACGGTTGGTACCTGCAGAGGCCAGAAGAGGATGTTGGGTCTCCTCGAACTGGAGTTAAGGATGATTTTGAGCCACAGTGTGCATGTGGAAACTGAACACAGGTTCTACTCAAGAACCCCAAGTGCTCTTAACTCTGAGCCTCCTTTCTCCCTGTCCCAAGAACTGTTTTTATGAAGAAAGATAGCACAGAACTCACCTCAATTCCCTTCAAGGATAAAGTTACCAAGATAAGTAGCTGAGGCATGCCAGCTTTTAGGGCATCTTGTTCTAGACTGTAGTCAAGTCTATATAGTCCTGTCTTAAACCAGCAGTCACCTTGGATTTTAAGGGTAGCAGGTTTCCAAACATCACCCCTTCACGTGATTACCCAGAATCGAGAGGAATGCATTCACGGAGCCAGCTTGCTCTAGCAATAAGGACTCCTTCAAACGACTTGGTTGCAGTTGCTAATTAACGCTCCTCAAACCAACCTGGCAGTGGTGTTGCATTTCTTGACACCCACCCCAGTGTTCTAGGTTCCTCAATGGCACTCGAGCACGCACGCACACACACACACACACACACACACACACACACACACACACACACACACACACCCTTATATTTTAATATGCCTTAAACAGCTCAATGGTTGGGACACTTCCAAACCTACACAAGACTAACACACTCCTCTCTCCAATATTCCTGAGTTATTACTTACTAAAACCTACATTCCATCTTTGTTGCTTGGGGCTGTTCTTCCCTGGCTCTTACATGTTGGCTGTCTCTGTGTCCTGCACTTCTCAGGCATGGCATCTACTCCTCTCCTGGCATGGCAGCTCTCTCCTCCTTTCTCCTTCAGTTCCTTGCCCTGGAATCTTTAAAGTCCCACCTCTATCTCTCTGCCCAACCATTAGTCACCAGCAACTTTATTTACCAATCAAAACCAACTGGGGATAGGGACCCTCAGCATCTTACATACAGAGATGTGGGAATTCTCATGCAAATTTGGGAACAAAATTAACATAATGTCCAGCATTAGCCCAAATCCACAACAATACTCTGGAGATCAGAACAGAGGAATGACATTCAGACGACATAGTGACCAGGATTATTAACTCCCAATTCTTCCTCCATTTCACCATAAAGTTTATGCCCTCACCTCAGAAATGGGCAGACACCCTCAGCTGTTGTCTTTCTGTTGGAGCTGTGCTGACTCAATCCTCTCTGCCTTCCCTCACTGACCTTTGTTTCCTCACTTTGGGGTGAGGGGCTTGACTGGGCATGTGAAAGCTCCAAGTCAGGCCTCTGCTCCAGGACTCTAGTTACAGTGGAAAAGGATAAATGTTCTGGTCTTTCTGCACAGCAGCAAAGGTGAAGATGAGGTTCTGTCGACCAACACCAGCAAAGGTGATGAAGATAATTACTTTGTCTGGTGTGTGTGTGTGTGTGTGTGTGTGTGTGCATTTGCATATGTATCTGTGCTGATGAGTGCAGAAGCTAGAGGTCAGCCTGGGGTGTTGTTCCTCTGTAGCTGTCCACCATGTTATTTTGAGACAGGGTCTCTCATTGGGACCTGGTGATCTCCACTGAGTAGGGTATGGTGGTCAGCTAGCAAGTCCAGGCATCTCCTGTCTCTGCATCTCCACTGCTGCGATCCTGTGGGCTTGCTTGCCTGCATGCCCAGCGTTTTACTAGGGTGTTGGAGATCAACCTCACTTCCTCACACTTGCACGGCAAGCATGTCGCTGCCTGAGCCACCTCTGAAGACTTCAGGATGGATTTTTAAAATAAGAATTGGAAATCTTACTTCCTCTATCTTTTCTTTTTATCTTCTGCTTTTCGTTTTCTCTTTCCTGCCTTGATTCCTTCCACGGCTCCTTTCCCACTCTCACCTCCCATGACCCACTCACTCTTTCACATCGATAACCCCAGTGGCCTGCTTCTGCTTTCTTCCTATCAGGCCATAGGTGGAGCCTGCATGTTCCCAACCCCAGAACATGCCCCTGGGGGCATTCTTCAATAGTAATAGTTAATTTCTTTGTGTATAGCACAGAAGAATGCCCATTGCAAATCTGGCTCGTTGAGCCTCTGTGTGTTACTCCCTGCAGGAAGCAATATATCTATGTGTCCTTAACTGTTCCTGCAGATCAGCGCAAAGCCAAAGTAGAGGGGAGAGAAATAAATTATAGGATGAATGAAAATATACACAGGACCTCTGCAGTTTTGTTTGAATCCAGTGCTAGGTTCTAATCAATATAATGTATTTTTTTATTATTTGATAGCCCACTCTAATATAATAGGGCAATAAATACCGATGAAAGTGTTCCCAGTGAGCAATCCCGTTTGGAATAATGACTATTTGATTATAGAATGATTTGGCTTTTAATTTACACCAGCACTTAATGTGTTCTGTTAACTTAATATCTTCCCAGTGGTAAAAGTGCAGCCCCACTCTGAGGCAGTGATGAATGTAAACGCAGAGGGAGCTTCATTATGGAGTTGGATCCTGTGTGGGCATCTCAGAGTCCTGTGGCCTGCAAAGCCAGCTTCCTGCTGCTGGGGCACTGCCTGGTCTGGCTGGGCCGGGGAGGAGGAACACTGTGGAGGTGGTTGGAGATCTTGTTCCTTGTATCCACCTCTTCCTTTGCTGATCTGTGGGTGTAAAATAAATACACAAGGCATCCAGTCATCAAAAGAACCCCGAAAGCCTACTGTGTGGCAGCCCAATTTAAGAGAAGTGTTAAAAGAAACATATCCAGAATGCTTAGGATTGTGGGTCTTGGGAAATCTTTGTGTGTGATGAGAGTGGACACTAGCTCTGGGTGTCAGGAAAGCTGTAGTGGGAAGCTGGTTGCTTCTACTTTCTGACTTCCGGTTTTAGTGACTTTCCCCAGCTTTGATCACCAAGAGGCACAACTGTTGTACCCAAACCTTTTCAGATGAAACATTTAACCTGTGAATCCAATGTCACTTTCAGCTCCTTAAAGGCACAGGCTGTATGGAGCCTCATGCTCACCTTGTGTTAGTCCTTCCACTGCCCCATACTCTCTAGGTCACTGTCTTCCTGGCTTTGTGCACCCTTAAACCCTCACTTGGCCCCCTGGGTGTTCCTGTCCAGCTCAGTTTGGCCCCCTGCTGAGACAGCTCTCAGAAGGGCAGCAGATAAACAGGCTTTCCCCTTCCTTAACCCTGGCTCTCCAGATGGTCACCATGAGCTCATAGGACAGTTCAATATTGACACAAAATGAAACTTACAGTCAAGCTAATCAAACATGTAACTAATTACACGCACTATGGTCATTATGCTTCTTGGTAATGAGGCATGGGTGATTAGCAGCTTTTGAATGGCGGTAATTAGGCTTGCTTGTTGGAGTCAGAGGCTGTGCTCTCGATGTGTGTGAGTGTATGTGAAAGCACACACTTATATGTGTGCACTAGTGCATGCAAATGTGTGCATGTGAGTCTCTGCAAGTGTGCACATGCATGAGTGTGCAAGTGCATGTGTGTGCAAGTAAGTGTGAATGCATTAGTGTGTGAGTACCTGTGTGCGTGTGTGCGTGCATGTGCTCACACATGTGAATGGGTATGTGTGAACATGCATGGGCAGAGAGAGGACTGGAGCAGAGGGAAGAACTTTGACTTCTCACAGTGCACAGGGAAATGGTGTCTTCAGTCACACTCAGTTATGCCTCATACCCTATCCACCTCACCGGCTCCTCCCTGCTGTGCATCCCTAAAGTACTTTCCTGCTCTCTTTTAAAGCTTTTAATCTCCTCCTCTGATTGAAGAAGACTAGGGCCACCAACGGGCTAGCTGCAGCCATAGACAGAAAAGCCTCTGCTTCAAGCTTCCTCTGGGCGTGTACCTGGCAGCCAGCTCCTTGGATGGGCAGGTAAGGCTAGTAGAGCCTTAGGGTGGATTGTAAAGGGCTGAGCCAGTGTGTTCAGCCTCTGGCTGAGGAGGTATTGCTTTCCGACTTACATTTGTGTTCATTTACTTCTACCAGTTATCCAGTAAGGGACATTTGGTGAGTTCAGATCCTATGTAGAGGGCCCTCCACACTGAGTACTCACTGGACTTGCAAGTCAGCCTTGAATATGAGCTTACAAGATCCAACAAAACGTGTGTGTGTGTGTGTGTGTGTGTGTGTGTGTGTAAGCAGACTTTTTATAAACATAATTAAAATGTTAAAATGCACCACAAAGCCACATGGAGCTGTAACATGGAGCAGGCACATCTTAAAGTCAATCAGGAAGTAATACTAGAAATTAATCATTATGTTACATTTGTAGAACAAGAGACAGAGAAGAGGGACAACACTAACAGGAAGAGCTTTGTAAATCAGAAGACAGATCCAGGGAAACCGACCTTAGCGTAGAACAAATTTAAAAAGTATTGCACACAGGAAAGCGGACGGAAGGCAAATGTTTTTTGTTTTCTGCTTTTAGACTCACTATGGTTTTCTTTCCATTACTGGTAGCTAGGTAGATTTCAACCTCATGTGCACTGAAGTAGCAAGGACCAAATTTTGGGTTCCAAAAGAATCCATTGTGAGCTATTCCTTTGAGGCAGCGATTGTTAAACCCATTGACCAAAAGCACAATTGGAGTTCGACAGTGAATGCACCTGTCACATTGACTCACTCAGAAAGGATGTTTTGGGGAGGGATTTTGTAACCTGAAGTGCTTCCTTTTTTTTCTTCCAATTGTTACAGGAAAATGGGAAAGAGAAACACACACTCAGAATGAGCAGTGGACAGCAAGTAAGGATGGAAATTCACACTGGCAGACTCAGGGACCTGCTGGAAACCTCAGCCCGTGGTCCACAGCTTCTTGCATTCAAGGTCATAGCTGACCTTTTCTGTCATTGGTGGGTTTAAATTATAGCCTACCAGACTGAGGTCCGTGAATGAGAACTGAGCCCATGTGACCAAGGACCAGGAGCAGGAAATTCTAGCAGCAAGCACATTAACAGGAGTGGAAAGCAAGTCAAGCCATGCAGGTCCTTCACAGGCAGCTGCAGTTTAAGGTAAGGCACTGTGGTTACTTCCCAATGGGCTCTAGACTTTTTCCAACTGACTATAGTAGTATTATTTAATAAGTAAATTGTGGTACTATACATAAACTGAACTATGGTTTAAAAAATGTTGCAGACATGGGTATCAGAGAGTAGAGTGGAAATGCAATGTATGTATACAGAACTTAGAAGGCATGATAGGAAGAATGGGGAGTTGTTTACCAACAAAGCCTTTTACTGATAGAAAATTCTGGGCAGTTTTCATACTTGAAGGGATATCTGAGCTGTGGATGGATGAGGCACATAGAGTCTAGAGAATGATCTACAGCAGTGCACACCATGCTGAACCCATAGATCATCAAAAGGAAAAAACTGAAGAACTCTATATGAAGGAGGAATAATTAGATTATAAGCAGAAGCCATATCATCAATGATAATGCAGTAATATAATCAAATATCATCTTTCAATTAGATTTTATACTTAGCTAAACTATCATTAGAGCCTGGGGAAAACACAGAGATTTTTAGGTACAACAATTTGTTTTTCAAAAATGGTTTAAGAGTGATTAGAGCAAATGCATCAGAAATGTATACTGAAGGAGGGAATAGGGGACACCAAACAATTGGATTGAAATAAAGACTAGACATAAAAAAACACCATTATCAGTTTTGTAAAAATAATAATTTGGGAATATAAAGGGAAAACTACTGAAATATTGATTTTAGAAAGAATAAATTTTATTGTGACTCTGTCAGTGGCTCCATAACATGTTGTCACAAGTATCTGACATGGTTCTATGGTTAATACATGTATCTAGCTCCCCCCAAAGCAAGTGCCCCAGAACTTATCTATAATCTTCTGCTTGCTTTGAGATCTAGCATTCCTGTCTTGGCCTTTGGAACCCACTGCTTCAGCTGCAAGCAGGCGGGACTTCTCCAGCCTTCTAGAACTATTGGAGAAGGGAGAGCTGTTGTCTGCAGACTTTCTCTGCCAGGGACTGCTTTTGGTCCGTTACTGAGATGTTCTGTAGCTTATAACTGATGTAACACTGATGGCAATCTTTTGGTCGCACCGTGAAGCCTGCAGTAAATCTGAAACCCTTCCATCTCTTGGAGGTGTCCTAATGCCACAGAGGCCCTCAGGGTTTCTATGTTCTCATTCAGTTTCTTTCCTTTTTTTTTTTTTTTTTTTTTTCTCATTTGGATTGTTACTCGTGTGTGGCAAATAGAAATGTCTCTTGTTTGTTTTCCCTTTTCTGTCTGCTTGCTTCATTCTTGGAAGGAAGGGAAGACAAGAACTTGGAATAAGAATGAACTATCTAAACAACAACAAAACAGAATGGACTGTTTCAATATTTATAGTTGGTAACATTTGTATATCTTTAAAATTCACAAAAAAATTATGCAAAAATATGAAAAATGGACCAAAAGATGCATGCAAATTCATCATGGTAATTACGTCTGGGAGGGAAGACGAAGAACGAGATGCAAAAGAGGAGAACGTAGTTTTAACTGTGTACACAGAGTTCTTCTTTATGCAAAGTATTCTGAAGCAAACAATGAGGAAGTTAATTAGCTTAATTAGTTCTTGCTACTTGCCACTCTGCTCCTCTTCCTAGGGTAGAGTAAGTTTTCATGCAGCTAAATTACACATCTGCATGGGCCAGCTGGCTTCGTGAGGGCACAGCACAAGGGTCTTCTGGGACAGGTATCCTCTTGGTGTCGTGGTGACGAAGTGATTGCGTTATGCTGAGGGAAAACATTTCCATTGCATGGGTAAGGGGTCAGGTGGGTGGGCAGACGCATGGATGCTGGTATTATTCCCTAGGCCTCTGAGGAAGGGCCACTGCTTTGGGCATCTCTCTACTACTTCCTGGCTTCTAGGGAGTCCCCTTGGCCCATTCTGAGAAAAGGCCACAATAAACAATGATGAGATGAGAAGAACTCATTGTCATGGAACACCCCGGATAAAAGCCTCCGATTCTGTAACACGGCTCAGAACTTCACTTTGAGTGCATCTGTGCCATTACTAGGCAGGAATCATGACAATAAGGTGTTCATCAGACATCAGTCTCTACTCTAGAGCTTGACACAGTGCCTCTGGATTCCATAGAGTTTGTAGGAAACTGCCTTCTCTCTCTAGTTGTCTTCAGGATTTAAATGCACCTCAGTGCTGCAGTTTGCTCCACGGTTGCATGCCACCACATCTGCTTCTGCCTCTGGGTGGCCAGGCTGCTTGTGCACTGAACTGTCCTGGAGGGAGGGAAGCTTAGCTGGTGTGGATGAGTGCAGTGCAGGATCTTGGTCATAAATAAATGTACAGACAATGCACACACCTGGTAAGAGCTTCATAAAACTGGTTCTGTTTATCGGGGTGGGGGTAAAGGGTATTTATGCCCTTGGGAAGGTGGCCAGGCTCTCTAGGGCAAGGTTTGTGTGACTGTGTACCATTGACCAGGGCTGGAGTGTTGGAAGATGCTTTATCTACATACTCAGAGGCTGTAGAATCCCCAGGGGAAAAATAAGGTTGAACAAGGAGTGAAGCCTGGTAACTGTCAGGGTATTAAATTCTTACAAGAGTTGATGGGGGAGGGGGCTTTATGGTGCTCTGTTGGGAGGGAGAATGTAGCCAACGCCTGCTGTCTCCATGTTTGAAGTACCCAGGGTTGAAGCTCCCTTGACCCTTTCCCCATAACCCTGGGCCATTACAGTCCCACAGGTGCATAAAGTCTGTTTCAGTGACACACTGGAAGGCACCAAGGAGAAACAAGTAGTCATCATCTACGGATTCCGGTTCAGTGTTCTCTCTGTACCACCAGCTGGGTGACCACACACCAGGCATCCTGCCTTGCTGTAACTTCCTCTCCATCTGTAAAGTGATCTGAAGCTGGACAGCAACTTGCAGGCTTTAGAACTATAGTTTACTGTGCCTCTTGGACGTTTGTATCCAGCCTCGTCAGAGCGAGGAAAGGACCATGACAAGTAGGCTGTGTTAAGAGGATATAAGAGGAGATGGTAAGCTGTGCACCCTTGTCTCTCTGCCTGCTACTCTAGCTCATGCATGGATGCATATCACTGTGTCTGTGCACTCCAGGGATCCCACAGGCTCAGTCAGGAAACCTGTGAAGTGGGAAATGTCCTGTGTACAAGTGGCAAGTAGTAGAGCAGGAATGAGGGCCAAAGAACTAGGCTTTGAAATGCATTCCATGGATGTAGATGGCAGGGTGCTGGCTAAAGGCTGAAGGCAGCCAGGAGTGAGTTCTGAGGATCTAACGTGGGCCACAGTGGCCATAGCTACTACTGTGTTCAGACTTTAGTACCATTCAAGGTGCTGGCAATGAGCGACTATGTGCTCACCCTTAAGTGAGATATCTCTATACACCCCACCATACCAGCAAGGTGCAGAGAACGTCATGGAAGGGGGGGGGGGAAGAATGTGAGCCTTGGAAGATGTGGCAGATTGCTGTGACATGCTGCCCTCCGGCCACTGCTCATGGACTCATAATGGCTGTGGTTATTTACAGAAGATCTGCACAGCATCACAACAGTTAATTCCAGCATGAACTGGGAAGAGGCCACCCACTCCCTAGCTGAGGAGCTCTTGGCAGCTGATGGCTTCTGGGAGACTAAGAGTTGCTTTTGTTAGGAGAGTGGACACTGGTTACGTTCCTCATGCCCCAGTGGATGACCCCCATGGACTCCATAGTGTAAAAAGAATAAATAAAAAATTGTAAAGGAGGTCATGAAGTTATGAGGGGGAGGAGATGGAGGGGGCCCCGAGAAGAGCTGTGAGGGGTGAGGGGTGGATGTGATCAAGATACCGTGAAAACGTGTATTAAACTTTCAAAGAGTAAATAAAATTAAAAAAAAAAATCTAGAGAGCAGAACTTAAAGAATCTTACCTCTTCATGTGCAATAAGTACAATAAGATGGGAAATATCTTCCTTAGCTCGATTTAATAATTTGAATATAGACGACACTGTAAACATACATATAATTTTGATTTTCAACCATACCTTAATAAAGCTGAAGGGAAGGAAAGGAAGAATAAGGAAAAAGAATGGAACAGTAGGTGGACCTTTGCTTTCTGCTTCATATCAAACTCTGTATCCCTGCCAACATGCCACCAATCCTTCAGAGATGCCCTGGAATTCAGTCTTGCTTGCCCAGATCGTGCTAGAGTAGGGTGATACACAACAAAGGAACCTCTGCAGGCATAAATGCTGTTACTAATGAATAAATTAGATACAGTGCTGGAAACAACTGTTTCCAGGAATAAAGCTGTGAACTGATGGAGCCGCTGTTGGAGGCAACATTGTTTCACCTCTAGCACATTGCCCTCCCCGCCCCCCCCTCACCACCCAGGAAAAGGAAAATGTCTCATTGTGTCCTGCTTATGACCATAGGAATAATGTGTTCCCAGTGGGAGGGAAGAGAGCCTTAAAAACCACTACAGTAAGGAAGTGAGCAGGCCTTTCAGCACCTTGGGAGCTTAGTGGGAACTAATCGGCCTTAAGTCATGTGCATTTGGCTTGGCAGTGACAAGAATATGTGCAGGTGACTGATGTTTCTGTCACTAAGTACATGATGAACCTCCAAAGGGTTCCGGGCCCCAGTCTACCTTTGTTGATGCTCTCCTCTTGAGAGAAAACTTTTGATCAAAGTGGGCAGAAGGATGTGTGCCAATGATGTGTATTAGACCAAGTCCTTGAATGAGAAGCCATGGTGGAAAGGCAAGGCTGGTGAGACCAGGACTTCCTGTGGGCTGCAGCCAGCCCTCCATGTAAGATCCTGCCTCTGCCTATTTGACCTTGATCTTGAGATGGCTCACATTTCAGACTCTGCTGACCTTCCAGATGATGCAGAGTTGGGTGAGAATGCATCCACAGAGGAAAGCCTGGTGCAGCCAGCTCAGGTGGCACTTTCCCTTCAGGCCACACCTCCTTCCTGCCTTTCTTCCCCAGGTCCTTCCTGTGCTGGCACTGTCCTTGCAGTTGGTGGGAGAAGCTAATTCTCTATGGCCGCAGAGCTCTTGCTGCCCATAACCAGTGACTCTTTTCAGCTTTGCATCCATGTGACTAATGTCTCATTCTAGCCACACTTTGGAGAGCAATGACAGGTGACACAGGGAAATCTGAGTTTTTGGCTATCTACGTGGGAATAGTAATCATTGTGGGTGGCTATTCTCAACATTTCACCCACTCTGACCCCTTTGTCTGTGATTGTGGGGTGCTGAGCTATGAGAGACAGCCGGGTGCCTGGTCGAATGAGCTTTTGAACCCCAGAGACCCCCTGGGACGGAAGGCGTTCAGCTCTGTTCCTAGGCCCCTGGTTCTCTCAGCTTCTGCCTTTCACAGCCCCTCCCACAGAGAGAGGTCTATGGCCATCAGGTCACGTAGGAATAGTGCCCCAGGCTCTCCCCACATGCATATGAGGCATCCCCAAAATCTCATACCAAGCCAATGGGATTAGCTGCTGCTAAAACCTTAACCCACCCCAAACTGTATATATTGAGCTTAATTGAGAAGTAAAGGCGTGCAGGAATCATCCGTTGTCCGAGAGCTTCTGTCGTGAACCCCCTCTTCTCCAGTTAGCGGGGGGGGGGGGGGCGGTGGGCTCACCGACTCAGGGAGAGTTGTTAACACTGGGCAAGAGATCTACTCTCTTTCCCTGCTACCTAGCCGGCACCTCCCTGCTTAGCAAAGAGCTGTAACACTTCAGAAGAGCCGGCTTTCCCGAAGCACCTTCGGGGTTCTCCTCTCTCTGCTTCAGAGAGGGAGACAGGCAGCAGCGGACCTTCCCTGCTGACACTCTACCCTGGACCACCCGCGGGCAGGGGCAGCGGCAGAGACAATGGCTGTTCGCACCCTGCCCTCTGTCAAGCTAGAGATTTTGTGGGGCCCCATCTGGAGCTGGTTCCCGCATGTGATCACTAGTTATTTATTGAAATGCCTCCAGTTGTCTTTGAACCTGCCTGTGAGATCCTCTCTGACCCTGTTTCTAACCCACTTACTGAATGATCAGGGATGGCAGTAGACATCTCCTTGCCATCATGGTGCTACACCCTGTCATTCTATACACTGAGGTGATTAGAACATTTCTGCTCAGAAACCATGGTAGTTAGCTTGGTAAGATTCCTCAGAGATTGAGAGCTTACCTTCCCAGGGAGTGGCATGCATTGCTTATGAGAATGGGGGACTACTCAAAGCTCGGGCCCAGGTTCCCCTCGCCAGTAACTCATTACCATTATTAATATGTTTCTGACTGAGGAATAGAGAATTAGCTTACTTTTTCTAGTCTCAGTTGTAAA
The DNA here is from genome assembly GCF_011762505.2 of Arvicanthis niloticus. NCBI lineage: Eukaryota > Metazoa > Chordata > Mammalia > Rodentia > Muridae > Arvicanthis > Arvicanthis niloticus. The sequence continues at coordinate 2,454,223 of NC_047672.1, forward strand.
ATTAGAGGGAACCCTAATGTCTCTTTGGCCCACCTCCCCATCCACTTGGCTGCTGTTGGAATACATCCAGTGTTAGGGATGTCTTTGCCAAAGACTTGGTCCATTTGGAGTCCTTGGGTTGGATTAAAATCTCCCTCCCTAGAGCTTTTAGCAATTGGATTTAGTTTTTCCTTCTGTATGGGCCCCCTCCCCTCATAAATGCATTAGTTCTTCCTGGGAGAATAGAGATTTAGTTTTTCAAAATACATCTATCTCCAGATAGTTCTTAAAAAGTGGTGTCCATTCTATGAAGAGATAGGGGAGGGGAAATCCTGTCTTGTGGGGAATGTTCCCAGGGCTTGTATAGACAGTGGGTTTTCCTTTTCAGGAGGCCAGGCCTGTTGTTCTCAGGCACAGGAGGCTGAGGGAATTTGCAGGCAGGGAGCTACAGAAAATCTATTGTCTCACAAGTGTCTATGAAGACTCTTCATCCTCTACCCATATAGGTTAACTTACAAGTGCTTCTTAAGGGTTGAAACCACTTCCTTCTGGCTTCTGCGCTCTCCTTGTGTGCCATTTTGATGGATAGTAATTTTTTCCACAATGTAAGCCATTTTGACATGAAGAGTGTGCTTTTCCAAGGCACTTTGGACTGATCGTTTGCCATACGCCTTTGACAAAGCTACATATTATCAGAAATACCAAAGGAGCAGCTCAACTCTCCACCATAACTCACATTAACTCACTCGGCATATTAGGCCCTGAAATTCTAATACCTCATTTTCATGACAAACGATGCAACAAGAGCCCAAAATGGCTGCCATGAATCTCATTGCTGACTGAGGCCGCAGGGGAGAAGAACATGCAGACCGCTTAACCTCTCTGCTCTCAACAAAGTCACAGGAGGATGAGAAGCCGACCATGCATTAAAGCTGCCATTCCCTTGGCCTTGGTGCCTGCCCTAGTGACTTTGAGTGGATTGAATTCTGAATATTTGAACCCATCAAGAAAACAGGGTTGTAATGGTTATATCTAATACTGTCTGGATATGAGCCCTGGGGTGAGGACCTGATTGAAAGCCTCTAGAGTAAAAAGCATTTTCTATCTAACACATCGATTATGTGTTCTCTAGGGGATGGATGAGGGCATCAGGCTTCCTAACAGTTTGTAAGCTTTCATTTTATACACTTGATATGCAACTAGCAGCAAGATTCTGTGTTGGCCTTAAGTCAAGGAAAACTTAGAGGAACTGACACTTCTGACCCTTATGGTGGGCACCCTAGCAACAAAACCACAGGGGTTTGTGTTCACCAGACTTCTCTACAGAAACAGAACTGGTCGGATGTATGTGTATGCATACATATACAGATGAACATATGCACATGTACATGCATGCAGGATGGTGACTCATATTCTGCTTCTCCCAACCCTCTGATCCTGTCCTGGGTTCTGGCTTAGGTTGCTCGGAATTGAGGACTCCTGTTGGGTTGCTTGACTGTGCTTAGTCTTGTGGCCAAACACAGGGAAAGTCCGAGAACTTTCATGCACGGTATTAAGCTTTTTCAAATGCATGACTTTATTTAATTCTTCTAGCATGCTTATATAGTAGATACTACAATCATGTCCACATCACAGTGACACATATCAATTTAAGAAGTGAATAGTTCCTGCATTGTTAAAATACACAGCGTTGTATGTCTGATGTCTTCTTCCTGGTAAGTAATCTCATAACTAGTATGAGAGCAGAAGGTGTGAACCATGGCTGGTGGCATGAGGGCTGGTATTGTTTGTTTACTCTTTACAGAAATACAGCATCAGAGAGGAGTGTCCCTCAGCTCTGTCTTAATGAATCCTAAGTGGCAAAGACTCTGTGTCGTTAACAGTTCTACAGTCCAAAAAACACTTACCAGGTCAGAAAGCCATTCAGCTGGGGAAGAGAATGGAATCTAAGGAAGAGAGAAACAGTGTAGAGGGGGAGGGTGGTGTACCTTCAGAGCCCTAATAAGGGGCTGTGGCCTCCATGTAGTTCAGACCACCAGGTTTAGATTCTAGAGATGTAATTACACATGGTACAGCTCTGACTCTTAAGTCAGACCAAGAACACAAGCAGCCACAGTGCAATGTGACATGTCCTACAGTCATGGTGTCCTCTAAGAGAGGCTTCTAATCCAGCCTGGTGAGTTAAGAATGTTTTCCAGAACAGTGACAGGTAGGTGAAGTTTCAGATGATGACAAGGTCACATTCTCCCTTGCTAAAATGACAACGAATGTGTTGCTGAGAGGCTAGGTACCACACTCCAGTCTCATCACATTGATGTAGTTACAGATTCCATTAAAATCAGAGTTGAACATGTTGGAACAGTGAACACTCTCTTTATCATCAGTCTCAGCCCTGTTCTACCACTTTCTGACATATGTGTTCATGCTCTCCCATGTACAGCTACTTCCTGAGCATATATAAACACACACACTTGTGTTTCAGCTTGGGGATGCTTGCTTATCTTTTCTCATTAGTGGCTATTTGAAGGCTGAGAGTCATGACAGAAGGACTGTCTAATAGCCATGGCATGATGGGATCTGAAGCGAGAGAGCAGGAAGCAATGCTAGGCAGGAGTAATGTGAGAACAATGACTGTAGCCACAGCAGGATTAGAGCGGCAGCCTGGGATGACTGGCAAAGAGCTGTAGAGCTGATCGGCAAATGTGTAGGACCTATAGGGTTAAGGGAAGCATTGGAAGTTACCCTGTTTGTCTACAACCAAAACAAACCGAGAAGGGATATTTGGAAAACAGATCAGATTGGGACTTAGAGCTACTGTCTAAGGAACAGGCCAGAGCAGTAAGAAGGCTCCAGCAATGCAACACTTGCATATAATGCTTGTCTTGTTTTCCCAAAAGGAGTGGTGGTATTTATGCAGGTAACATGAATTTGGAAATGGAAATACTAAGTGTTCTAAGGACGCTTGGGCATCAGTGGAGTTGATATTAAAGGCAGTTAATTATCATCATATTATCAAAGTACCATCATAGTATCTATCATGCATTACCCTTGCCTAGCCTCTCTTAGAGTGAGGAGATGTGCAGAACTGTTAATATGTGAGGTCTTGTTCAGACTGGCTGGAAGTGGGTTTACAAGATTATCTTAGTTATTGTTGTTGTTAATGTTAATTGTCAACTTGATTGGGATCTAGAATTACATAGGAGAAAGTCACCTACTAGACATGTTTCTAGGCTGGGATAATTGAGATTGGAAGGCTCACTCTAAATATTGGTGATGCCACCTTTTAGGCTGGGATCCCAAACTGAATGAAGAGGAGGAAATGAGCTGAGCATAGTATATATCTTTCTGTGGCTTCTGACCACAAAAACAAAGTGGCCAGCTACCTCACTCCTGCTGCCACGGCTTCCCCCTGGGTGGACTGGATTCTCAAACTTTGAGCCAAAACAAATCATTTCTTCCTTAAGTTAAGTTGTTTTTGTCAGATATTTTGTTAGAATAATATAAAAAGTAGTCAATACAGAAAATTGGTACCAGAAGTGGGGTTGATGTACTTCACCACGTAGTTTTTATGCTTTTGGAACGGGTTTGCTCGAGGAACATGGAAAACTTCAACGAGAGGGAAATACTGGAGTTCTATAAGCAGAGGTTAAGGGTTCATCCTGGTGGGAGTTTGGAAGACCAGAATGCTAACAGAAATGTGGATATCGGTGTCCTAACCAATGAAATTTTAGAGAACAAGATGGTGACAGAGAAAGCAAAAATAACTGTTAAAAAGATTAGTATTGGTAAAGTGAAGCCTTTCCTCCCATCAAAAAGCTCTATCTTATTAAAGTTCAAGTTATTTTGGAAGGAGTCTAAACCAGCATCCATTTCTTTCTGACACCTGACTGCAGACACAGGTGTCCAGCTGCCTTGTTCTTGTCTACAGCTAGAGCCACTCCTTCCTCCATGTCTTCTTGCTATGTCGGATTTGACTTTGACTCTTCAGTCCTTAAGTTGCTTCACAGTAACTAAAACAATACATAACATTGCTTCAGACTGAGGAGCTTGCATGGTTATAGGCATTGATGAGCCTACTGTACATGTTACCTAAAAGCTGCCTGTGTATAGCTGAATAGCTGAAACGCCTGCTTGTATAGATTACCTTGTGAAATTCGGTACAGTTTCCAGAACACAGTTCACACTAACTCATTAGGGTGGCCACTGTGTATTGGATTCTCCCCAACCATTGGTAGAAAAACATGAATCCAGAATCCAAGTGGCTGGAGTAGGAACAACTTGTCACCTGTCCTTCCCATGGCCTACCTCACAATTGGGCATCCTGACCACGGATCTGGGCTCTGCAGGAGAGGGCAGCTGGAGCCTGCCTGTGAACACATCCTCATTCAGCTTAAGCATCCAGCAGGGGGAACAGACTGTCTTCAGTCCGAAAGAGGCATCTTCTAGGTGGAGCAAGCCTTGTGAAGCACCCAAATCTGGCAACCCCCTGATGTCTTGATAACAGAAATTGCTATGTTGTGGGTTTGCACACTTACTTATGGTTTGAAGAAGCATACATTTCAGGTCTTTGCTAAAATGTACCAGCTATGTGATATATGCAAATTCCTGCCTTGAAAACAGGTGTGATCAGGCCCAGCAACTGCACCCAGGTACACAGGGGTGGGTAGGATGGGGTGAAAGTTTGGTCACATTCCTGTAGAAGGAAGAGGATTGCTCTTTCCTAGCCCCTTTATATAAATTCAAGCACTCTTGGTCTCCAGAGAGTCCTCTGAGCCGCTCTTGTCACTAAAGCCATCAGTTCAGGTTTTAGATGTTCTGTTCTGCTCTGGCCTGGGAGTTGTCTCCACATTTTGCATTGCATTGCATTGCAGGCGTGATGGAGATGGTCAGTTTGCTGGAAGGAGCTGAGTGAATCCATGAAAAGAGTCCTACTGAAGAGGCCACAGAGAGCTGGGGAGGAGGCACTACCTGCTGCACAAGCATGAGAAGCCAAGTCTGACCCTCAGAACCCAGGGAGAAAATACAGATACCATGGTATCACTGGGATCACAGCAGTGGGAGCACTTGTCCACAGGAAGCAGCAGGAACAAATTCAGGAGGCAGGAGAGACTTGACTGATATCCCTGTGAGAGTGCTTTCTGCTTAGCTCACTGTCATGAGGGGGATTACGCTGTAAGGAGCTTTTCCCACCTAAGACGTAGCTCATCACCTGAGGATATGCTGCAGCTCCTTGGCTGCCTCCCTTATAAAAGCCACCTTCCTGTCCTTCACTTTTATTAATAAGATCAGCTAAAATGATTATGTCACCAGTGGCTTTGCAAACATAATTTATTGAATACAAAAAAATGGAAGGGAGTTTAGATGCAATCCAAGTTCAAAACCTTGTTTTCTAGACTTGAGAACTGGACAGAAGCTAGCTGACCGGGGCTGGGTAACCCAGCATACCTCAGTTCCCTTGTCTCCTGAAGCAGCAGGCTCTCTCTGCTCCCTGTGGAGATGGAGGCTGAGCCATGATGACTCTGGATGATGAGGGGGACATGTACCCAGGAGCCAGCACATCCTAACACTGTGTTCTCTGTTCCGTCAGAGCACAAGCACCGCCTTTGAGCAGCACAGCTCTGACATTTACCAGGCAACACCAAGGGATCCGTGCTAGAGAGAGTTATAGGATCATGGAACAGCAGGGAAGTGAAAGGGCAATATGGAAATGTGGTAGAGAAAGGCTCCTTGGTGATCAATACTCCGAGCTGTGTTAATCTCCTTTTTTGTATTTATGACCACCATAAAACTTAGAGCTAGGCTAGCGAGACCCTGGCTGAGGGGGCAGCTGCGAGGGCTGCCCAGTCCTCCCCCTAAGATCAGAGAATTGCTCAATCAGTTTTCTGCAGGCACAGAAAACCCCTTTGCTAAGATCATGGCTGGTCAGGGGTAAAGTAGGACCCATGCTGGGTCCTGCTTCCTCCTTTTCCACTCCTGGGTAGCCCAGAACCATCGATGGAGAGGTGAGGTCATGCCTTGGGCTCAATTCCTGTGAACTTGCTGGTCTTCAGATGCTTGGAAATGATTGTCTGGGTATAGCCAGACACCAATGCCTTACTGGAAAGCAGCTGGTTCTTGTCTGAGTACAACTCTTGGCAGCTAGGTCCACCTATATAAGCAAGAGATGTTTCAGCAGTCAGGCAAGGTGCAATGTGCGGAGAAAGTCCCCTAAGCCCCAGAAGGAATGGGTGCCCCATCCTCAGCAGGGCCAGGTGCTGCTTGTTGGGAGGCATAGCCATACAGTTAGTAGGTCTGCATAATTCTGTGGGTAGGTATTAGAGTGCTGAGCGCAGTAGGAAGCTCAGGAGGGATGGAGGGGATGAGCACAAGGATGGGGGACCCAGGTATTTTCCAAAAAGATGGAGGTCATCCTGTGTTTCACCAGGAGGCTGGAGACCTCTGGTCACTCTAGGCTGGTCTCAGACATGGCAACAGAAAGCAGCAGGGCCTGGTGTATTTGCCCTAAACTCTATAAAGTCCACTTCTGACTGCTCTGTTCTTGCTGACAGCTGGCCTGTCTCCCTAACAGTCCTGCTGACCACACCTCATGCCAGGGTCCCCCATGGCTTGCTGCATCTGGCCAGTGACCTCAAAGGTTCTCACGCACAAGGTCTAGGACAATGAACTGGTAGGGTCAGGTGGTATAAACATGAGTAGAGGGACCTTTCAGAGAGGCCAGAACATGCCATGCACAGGTGCAGGGAGTAGAGCACACATGTCTGGCCTGGTGCTCATGTTCAGGGGAAGCCATCCAGCAGACTGGGACTCATTGCTTACTGGAATATAAGTTGTCCTGAGAAAGGGATTTGGCAGCACATTCGAGGCTGTTAGCAGAGAGCCTTCCTTTCTAGAGGTGTTACCGATCAGCTGGCTGGGTTCCCTTTGCTCTACCTGGTTGGAAGCAATGGGTGGACAAGGAATTCTGAGTGCTGGTTTCTGGCAGCTTCTGTGTTTGATGGCAGTTGAAGTGGCGGTGGGTGGGCAGGAGCAGCTGCAGGTGACACCTTTCATGTTACAGCTCTCTTGCAGGCAAGGGGCACCAGGATGCTCGGCCCTGCAGTGGCAGGCGTTCCCACTCTGGTATAGATCTAGGAAGTCAGGGTCCCTTAGTGTTTGACAGGAGCTGGCACTGCAGCTCGTGGGCAGGCCTAGGAATTGGCAGTTCTTCTGCTCTAGACAGCAACCCGAGTTATGGTTTCTGGTCTGGGATAGCTCATTCCTGAAGGGCCGGTGGCTTTAATTCTTCCAGTGGCTGTGGCCTGCAGCTTCTCTTCCCTGGCTTTTAATGGCCTCCTCTCCATCTTCTGTCTACTGCTGTCCTTCATGTTCCTACTCTGGCCACTCCCTCAAGCTGTCCAAGCTGTCACTTCCTATCCACCCATCAAGCAGCAGCTGCCCAGTCATGAATCATAGGCCTCAACTCAGCTCCACCTTCCTCAGTCAAGGTCAAGCAGCCTTGCAGTGGTTGCCGCTGGGCGAGCTGCTCAGTGTCTGGTGTTACTGCTGCAGGGTTGCCTTTGCCATCACCTCTGCATTAGTGCCTGATGCCTCTCCCTTCATGTCACCAGCTCAGCTCACATCACTAACAGTGGGCAAGGAAAGAGCACTCAGAGAAACCTTTACTGGCTCTGATAATGCAACACCGGGGAGGGGGCACCAGAAGGTATCTTGTAGCTCTGTTGAAGAGCACCCTGATTATGTAACTGGAGGAGGGGTGTCTGCATCAGGCAAGGCTGACCTTCCATGCAAATGAAGGTCAGTGTTTGCACCAATCATAGCTCTGTCTCTCTGGTGCCTATCACAGCAGTTCCTCTGCTAGCCCTGCAGGGCTCCTACTCTGGCCCTGGTAGAAGTATTAGCAGGGTTGTCTCGAGTCACCAAGGTTTGTGGTAGCAAAAAGTCCAGTGTGAACAATTTTAAATAGCCCTGAGAAGTGCTTCAGAAGCCAGAGCAAATAGCTGTCATAGTGCCGTTTCTTCAGGGTATGTGTGCAATGTTTAAATGGCCGCTGCTGGCGTAAGAATAGGCTAACTGGCTGTTTGACTAACAAGCCTTTTGCTCAATTAAGACAGCCAGGATGGCAAGGGTGAGTGTAACAGTTGCCAGTAAGGAAACCAAATTGCTTACTTCCAGAATCTTTCCTTGTACAAAAAAAGTATTTTATTTTTAAAGAATGTGGTATGCGTGCGTGTGCGTGTGTGTGTGCGTGTGTGTGTGTGTGTGTGTGTGTGTGTATGTTCATGTGAGTGTGTTAATGAGCATGCCAGTTAAGGTGTCTATGGAGGTCAGAAGACAGTATCAGATCCCTTGGAGCTGGAGTTACAGGCAGTTAGTTGTAAGCTGCATAAGCTGGGGCTGGAAACAGCCATCTTCTGTAAAAGCAGTATGTGCTCATAACCACGCAGCCATCCTCCAGCCCCACCAGAAACACTGGGAAGAACTCATCATTAACAATAGTGATTCTCACTGCACTTTAATAAGGCTTAATGTCTGCCCAGCACCTCAGGCAGGGGCATGCTGTCCTTTCTGTCTCAGGGACCCTTCTCTCTTTGCCCATGTCTGCAATGCAGCATGGAGTCTGTTTAACTCTGTCTGCCATTTTAGTCATGGTGTGTCACCACACTGTGCTTTGATTTTTGCCTTTCAGAGAATGTTGGCTTAGTTATTGGGGAGCCTTGCTTTTGTGGCTTCCTTTCTTTTTGGTTCTGGTTAGGATTGGCTAGAATAGAACTCTGGGTTTGGAAAGTTAGAGGTGCAGGCATGGTCACCCTAGGGTCAGTGTTGTTGGAACTCACACCTATTGTTGTCTAGTAGCCTGGAAGGAAGCTCTGGTGAGAGGGAACATGGAGCAGAGGCTAGCCCAGGCTGCTGTAGCCTCCTATAGTCTGGTGGGTTGGCTTGAGGCCAATAGCAACTGTGGAAGTGATGGCTTTGTGGACTACCTGTGTAGTTCCCCAAACTGCAAATAAGCCGACTTCTGTAGCTTTCAGCTCTTGCTCATGATAAATGCTAATATTACATTACTGTAAAGCCCCTGACTACTGGAGCTGGGCATGGGCATTTTATTTTGTTTATTAGGACACTACTGTTTTTTCTTTCTGTTAGGTTTTATTCCTCAAGTTATATGGCAGGAAATAACCCCCCTCCAATTTATTGGTTTGCATATCCAAAATGTGTCTGTCTGTGTCTGTGTCTGTGAATATGTGAATGAAGGTACCTATTCATTAGCTTTGAGTTCTTGCCTTTTGTCAGAGTTTGCAAATGCTAGTATGGTCCCCATATCTCAACTGATTTTTTTATTACATATCTATGATTTTTTAAAACTTATTATTAATTTTGTTATGTACTAGAGGACAGGGATTATGTAATCTGGCTCCATTTATTTTTCTTTTGCCTAGGATACAAATGGCAAGTTTCTCAAGGACAGACATGGCTACTTCAGTTGCTCTCTGTGTCATGTGATGTAGAGCCCTCTGAGTGTCTGCTCTGTGGAACACTTCCAAACTGTGCTTCTTGCCATCCCTAGTACTGGCCAGCAGGGGGCAAAATGCCTCCATTATTCTGAAGAAATGCTGGCCAAGGCTTGCCTTAGGATAGGGGTATGTCCACTCTAGGGCTTAGGTACTGGTGTGTTTCTGACCCTTCAAAGTGTCATGACTTTGCTATCTCCATGCAGATAACCTGACGGTAGCCTGAGTCTGTACCTGTGTTTGAACTTGGATATTTGGGCATAATGCTGGGCCTGAACTGTCCAGTGCCCTTTAGTACCACTCTGAGTAGCTTCTGGGGAGAGACTCTTTCTTACAGCTCTATGTTCACCCCTGCCTTTTCATAGCTTGCCCCTTTACTCTGCCATAGGCTTGTCATTAAAACATGCATGCGGGCTAAAGCTGCAAATAAATCTTTGGTTATAAATAATAGAACACCCAACTCAAGTTCATTTAAATAATTTAATTGATTTATTGAGCCACGAAACTGGGGAAAAGATACAGAGGTATGCTGGGATCTAGGCATAATTTAATGAGGGTTTGTGTCTCTTTCTCTGGGGCTGTCTTAGCTTTGCCTTAAGTTCTATTCCGTGTTTCAATCTGTCAGCTTCACAGCTATAAATGGCCACTGGAGGAAGCTAGGCGGCTGCCTTCTTGTGCATATTTGGAGGGAGAGGGTGTAGCTGCCAAAGTTTTCAAGCCATGTTTCTGGATCCCAAAGTGGTGTCAGGGAGAGGCTATGGAGTATAGGCACCCCAGTTCTCTCTTAAGAGAGATAATTGATTTGAGGCCATTTAAGGTGCCCCCCATGCTGAGCAAGAAGTCCTGCACTGTGACAATGAAACAGTGAGGACTGTGGTAGTGTATGCTGGTTGACAGTCATGTTATCAACCAGCCATTATGTCAACCAACCATGATGTCAACCAGCCATGACTTCAACCAACCATGATGCCAACCAACCATGATGTCAACCAGCCATGACTTCAACCAGCCATGATGTCAACCAGCCATGATGTCAACCAGCCATGACTTCAACCAACCATGATGCCAACCAACCATGATGTCAACCAGCCATGACTTCAACCAGCCATGATGCCAACCAACCATGATGTCAACCAGCCATGACTTCAACCAGCCACAATGTTAACCAGCCATGACTTCAACCAGTCATGACTTCAACCAGCCATGATGTCAACCAGTCATGACTTCAACCAGCCATGATGTCAACCAGCCATGACATCAACCAGCAGGAAAGGGAAATAGAATCAGACAGGCCTTAATGGACAGACAGAGATGTGCTCATTATATACAGTGGCCCTGTATCTGACTGCCTTGTTTATCAAGAGCCCACAGTCCTGTCCTCATCATATTTGGGTACCTGGTGGTGGTTTAGGTAGTGTGTGAGTGTCCCAGGTCAAAGCTAAGTGAGGCAGGTGGAGGAGGGATGGTGAGACGAAGTGGCAGTGGGGTGATGGCTCTTCTACTAGGATAACTTCATAGGTTCCTTCTCTCCTGGAACATTATTTTGATTGCCCAATTACATGCTTTAAGATGAGATTGAATTCCGCAAGGAAACACTTGGGTGGAAATCAGTACAGGTAGAGTGGCTTTATTGGCATTCCCAGAGACCTCTGATGAAGAATAACGATGTCAATCACTAATAGATATTTTCAGCTGCCTTAACAGTTAAATCTGCTCCACAGCCAGCCTCACAATTTTACAGCCATTACCAGAGCCCTGTGGGGTGATCCCATAAAAGGCGTTGCATAAATGTCTACTGCAGTCATCTCACAGCCATGATTGGCATGTGGGAAATCCACAGCATTGTTTCCCGGTGAGGCAGCCATGAAGGAGAGTGCAGGAGAGTCGGGAATGGCTGGTTCTGGTGAAGGAGCACCTGGCTTTGCCCTAGTACTGCAAGGGAGGACCAGGAGCAGGGGCTGGGTGGAGTTAATGATGCTATGGATGCATGGACAGTTGACAAAGGAAACAAATGGGGTTGGTAACAGAGGACGCGGCCCTTTCTACGTGCTGTGCCTGCTTCAGTATTGTTTCTGGTGTCTCATAGATTTTCCAGAATAGGGTCAGGCAATGAATGATTCTGAGATTTATCCCACCATTCCTTAGGGGTTTCTGTGAAACCTTCATGGAGATGTGTCTCTGCTATCCCAAAAATCCACACAGGGTTGCTCTCTTTGATGTTCTCTTGTCCTCTTGCATCTTTGCAGTGGGCCATAAGGGTCTTGGACCAGGAAAGCCAAGGCTGGAAGGCAGAGGAGAAATGCATCTGTACTGCCTCACTGCCTGCCACTCATCACATAGTCCTGGGCCATGGAACTCTTTTTCCAGGGTGACTTTGAAACTCAGCAAGCATTTCTAGGCATTGCAAAGTTCATGTGTGAAACTTACCTTCTCCAGACAAAGGGAAGGCAAAGGGCTGTCACGGTTGTTGACACTGTTAGATTTTTTTTTTTTTCATAGCTTGAGCATGGTTCCAACTTTAGGCTGGGAAAGGTAAAGCCCAAGCATCAGTAGAATCTTCATCAATGCATCAGAAGCTGGAAGGGACAGTCTTCAACATGACGGCTCTGAAGACCTGAAAACAGACTCCTGAGGGAGATGTAGTCACCGGCTTGTAGAGCTCCAGTTCCTGAAGAAGAGATGCAGGCTCTGCTAAGACTTGAGAAGAAGTCCTCTGACCAAACAATACAATGAATCAATGAGAAAAGTCAGCAGCTTGAGGGGGAGGAGACCATTGCAGGAACTGCAAAGCTTCTTGGTTTTACAACTTTCAGGCCATGGTTGTTTGGCTCTGTGCACTCAGGCAGCACACCATGGCAGAGGGACTGTCTTAGAACCTCATCTGCACCCAGCAATACAACATGGACTCGCCCATGGCTGGCCATGAGTCATTATTTGCATTAATGCTTTCTATGATTGCCAATGGTTTTAATCATAGTGTTGAAATGGCTTAAAATATGCTAACGGGCTAATGGGAGGTTAAGCAGGCCTTTTAACAAAGGACTGTCCATCAAGACTCTGTGCCCCTCCTGATACCGCCTCACACCATCAGTGTTGGGCTTCCTGCCCCATTGGCATTGTTGCACATGTTGCATACCTGGTCTTTGCAACCACTATCCACCCATGAGCTGTGATAACTAGAGAATTATCACATGTCTCTATATTCCCTTTTTATGGTCACTGAGGTAGCTTTGTGAAGCTGTAGTAAGGATGACTGTGGTACTGATCTACCTGCTCCTGGGATACTGGGCTGGTGACAGATGGCATCTATATAGAAAAAAAAAACCACTCAGAAGTCTTAGGGCAGCTGTGGTGGTTTGAAAAGGTTTACTCCCATAGATTCTGTGCTTGAATGCTTGGCCATAGGGAATGGCACCATTAGGACGTGTGGCATTATTGGAGGAGGTGTGTCACTGAGGGTGAGTTTTGAGGTCTCATATATATCCTCAAGCTCTGCCCAGTGGAGTCTAGTCTCCTCCTGGCTGCCTTTAGTTCGAGATGTAGAAGTCTCAGCTCTACCAGCACCTTGTCTGCCTGCATGCTGCCATGCTTCCCATTGTGATGATAATAGACTAAACCTCTGAAACTGTAAACCAGCAAATTAAATATTATCCTTTATAAGAATTGCCTTTGTCATGGTGTCTCTTCACAGCAATGAAATCCTAAGAAGTTGGCACCAGGGACTAGAGAATTCTGTGATAGGCCTGACCATGCATTTGTTTGGAGGGATGTGGATTTGGGGACTTTGAATTAACAAAGTAGTGGAATACTTCAAGTGGAACTTAATGGATCACTTAGTAGAATAATAGAATAGTATTAGATATCTAATATCTAATTAGATATAGATATAGATATAGATATAGATATAGATATAGATATAGATATAGATATAGATATAGATATAGATATAGAATAGTAGAAGCACAGAAGACAGTGGTTCTGAGGCTAATTTAGACTGTAGGGACATGATTCAGGAGGTTTCAGGGGAGAAGAATTTTAGTATGTTGCCTGGAGATTGTTTTCGTGATATTTTGGTGAGGAACGTGGCTGCTCTTTGCCCTTGTTTGAAGAGTCTGCCTGAGGCTAAGGTGAAGAGATTCAGATTAATTGGATTGACAAGGGATGTTGCAAAAAAGCCAAGCATAGACTCTGTCCTATGGTTTACTCTTATGAAGGGCATTTTGATCAAGTATAGCAAACTGAGAAAGGCAAAATACAAAATGTATGGCCCAAAGATTAAAGGGGCACCAGGAAGTGGAGTGGAGTTAAATCCTGTGTTCAAGGATGTTATATGTAATTAAGGGAGTGATGACTTCGGGGCAAGATCCCATCCAGCTAAGCATACTGATTATGTATTTTGCAGTTGAACAAGGGGTAGTTATATCATGTTAGGCATTATTATGACCACGGGGCAAGATTCCATCCTGATAAGCTTATTAATTATGTTTTTGCAATTGAAAAAGGGATAGTTATGTTAGGCATGATTATGACATGATTATTGTTTTCATAAGGAGATATGATTATGTGTCAAATTGACAAGGAGTGGATTGTGATGGCTATTCTCAGTTGTCAACTTGACCATATCTAGAATGAACTACAATCCAGAACTTATAGGACCTTGTGAAAAGCAAGTAAAGAAAAGCTTTGGTCCTGACATGGTGGTTTACGCCTTTTATTCCCGCACTTAGAAGACAGAGGCATGCAGATCTCTGAGTTCATGGTCAGTCTTCAGAGAAAGTTCCATGGCAGCTAAGCTTAGGTAGTGAAGGAAACTAATTAAACTATTAAAAACACAAAGCTGGTGAAGATGTAGCTCACAAGAGGGCCTTGTTCCAGCCCCAGCAAGCAGAACTTGGCAGTTTTGGCCATGTGGTTCTGGCCTTGTATTGTGGCCCTGAAAGGCCATTGTGTGAAGCAGTCAGGGTTGTACTTTGTGCTGGCAGCTGGACTTGGTAATATGTAAGAGTCATCCAGGCGGTACTGGTTTTGAAGGCATGGAGGAATCATGTAGAGCAGCTGAGGCCTGGCACTGTGAGAGGCCAGGGAAGGTCATTGGTGAAGGTGCAGCCTTATTTTGCAGTTTATGGGCCAGGGCTGAGGGGTTTTGCAAAGAAGTTGAGGTTTGGCACCATAAAGAGAGCCTTTGAGAAGCTATTGGTGAAAGTGCAGCCTAGTTGTAGCAGAAGAACCCAGCATAATGAAGATGCCAGTGCCATGGATGATCACCGAGAACAGCAGCAGCAGCAGTGGAGTGGAATGGAGTCAGCCAGAGCCTACAGTACTACAGAGGGCAGAGCTGGAGAAATGACACAAGTCTTTTGGAGGATCCCAGAAGAGCATGTGTGGATCCCAGACACTGGAACAAGAAGCTATGAAGTTGACATTGCCTTGGAGACCTCAAGATGCTCGTGATGCCAGAGCTGTGGGTACCTGCCAGGGGAAAGCTGCTAACAAGGATTGGAACCAGCCCAAGAGAAAAAAGTTTGTTGCAGTCAACCAAAATGAAAGGAATTGGACATCAGACATGGAGATGCAGAGTTTAGAGTTTGCTGAGCTGGTTTTTGGTCTTGTTTTGGTCCACTATTTCCTCACTATGACATTTTGGAATTGTAATGTATATCCTGTGATGTTGGAAGTATGTGATCAGTTCTTTAGATTTTGATTTTATAGGGGATTACAGTTAAGAGATTGCATGAATCTCAGAAAAGACTTTGAACTTTTAAACATTGTTGTGTCTGTGATAGACTATGGGGACTTTTGAAGTTGGACTAAATGCACTTTGCATTGTGTTATGGCTATAAGCCTGTTGGGGCCATGGAATGGAATGTGATGGTTTGAATAGGTTTAGCCCCCATAGATTCGTGTATTTGAATGCTTGGCCATAGGGAGTGGCACTATTAGGAGGTGTGGCCTTATTGGAGGAGGTGTGGCCTTATAAGAGGAAGTGTGTCACTATGGAGGTTGGCTTTGAGGTCTCATATATTCATATATATGTATATGTATATATGTATACATATATACAATATATATATATGCTCAAGTTCCGCCCAGTAGTCTAGTCTCCTCCTGGCTGCCCCTGGCTGCCTTCAGATTAAGATGTAGAACTCAGCTCCTTCAGCACCATGTCTGCCTGGACACAGCCATGTGTCCCACCATGATGATAATGAACTGAACCTCTGAAACTGTTAAGTCAGCCCCAATTAAATGTTGTCCCTTATAAGAGTTACCTCAGTGTCTCTTCACAGCAATGAAACCCTAGCTATGACAGCAGCAATGACCAATTCCTCATATTCTTGGCTTGGGATTGAGGACGGAGAAGCCATGGGAACAAAAGTTTTCTGAAAAGCTTTGAAAGATATAAGAGGCTGAGCATCACAAGTAAAGGGGACCTGAGGAGGTGGCCCAGGAGCATCACAAGTAAAGGGGACCTGAGGAGGTGGACCAGAGAGTAAGAATGCCTGCTGTGCATCCACGGAGGCCTGAGTTCAAATCCTCACTGCCTACATAGACAGCCTAGTCTGGTGCAGTGCTTCTGAAGCCCAGCATTAAGGGATGGAAACATGAATTTCTGAGACATGGCTCGCTGGCTAGCCAGACTGTTGTAGATGAATGGCTTCCAGGTCAGTGAGAGATCCAT
This sequence comes from Arvicanthis niloticus, assembly GCF_011762505.2. Classification (NCBI taxonomy): domain Eukaryota; kingdom Metazoa; phylum Chordata; class Mammalia; order Rodentia; family Muridae; genus Arvicanthis; species Arvicanthis niloticus. The sequence continues at coordinate 2,470,387 of NC_047672.1, forward strand.
CTCAAAGCAATAATGTAAAGAGAGATAGGGAAAGTTGTCTGACATCTTGCTGTGATCTCTGCATGTACACACAGGCACAGGCGCGCGCACACACACACACACACACACACACACACACACACACATGCATGCACGTGCATACATACACACAGAAAGAGACCCTCACAGAGGCCTACACATGTAAGGTGCATTTGAGGACATTCTATGCTCATGCTTTGTAACCTGGAAGGGCTCAGATGAGTGTAGTACTTGTGGAACGATGTCTGCTCCCAAACATCTACTTTTTCCTGTGTCTCACTCCTGCCCAGCAGGTCTCCCATTCTCAGATTCCTGTGCATCCCTAGGTGTCCCTCCTTCTCTAAAGCTAGTCAGGTCTCACCTGCTCTACTGACCCTTCAGGAATACATGCTCTTTTCCTCTGCTGCTGGAGCCCTGTGGCCATTTCACATCTGGCACTATGCCAAGGCCAGGTTATGTGTGGCTGTCTCCACCAGGTCATGAGCTCCTCTTCTAAAGATGTGACTTTTTGTTTACTTCAGCTTTCTTTGGCTGTGTACATGGCCTGGTCCTTAACTTCATTAGATATTAGATAGTTTCCAAACAAATTTATTCATTCTCTTCTTCCTTCCTTTCTCCCTCCTCCCTCTCTCCCTCCTCCTCTCCTCCCTCCTCTCTTCTTTATCTCTTGTGAGAAAGACAGCAAATACTTTGTAAAGAGAGTAACATTTGAAAATGAAGATACTGGTAGATGCAGTCATACTGGGCTGTGAAGAGGGATTTCTACAGACAAAGGACTATTTGTAGAAAATGTGGACAGGTCTTAGGGTCTGGGAAAAGATAAGAAGATTCCAGGGCCAGTGATGATGGGTTCCATCCATCACTACTCTCCTCACCTAACTGACGTTCTTATCTATGCCAGATCTCATATTCAGCCCAAAGAGACTGACTGGAAAGTGAATCTCCTGGAAGCAGGATGCTCCAGTCTTATTAGGATAATTATAAGATAACATTTTCCTGACTTACTCCTCTGGGGACAAGGATGTGTTTCCCAGAACTGTACCCTGGGGTAAGGAACATGTGGAGAGAGCCAAACATGGATGGTGGCGTTGTGGGTCTCCAGCTGCCTTGGGCATGTAAGAAACCAGAGGAGGAATGACTGTGGTTATACATTCTGCAGCATGCCACACTTCCAGACTCACAACAGCTACCGACTGACTGTCACATCTACTTGCCTTACCTAGTCTTGCTTTCTACCTGTCTATCTTGTGGCCAGTATACACAGTGCACCAGCATCTCATACCCCCCTGGCAAGAAGGAGACCTATGTGTTTGAAGGTATGTGGGCAGCATGATTCTAGGATCCTATTTTGAAGATCTTTATTTCCTGGAACCATCATAATATGCATTTCCATTTCTGCCCTTTGGTAAGGAGAGGAAGTGTGCATAGTGGGCAATTGGGTAGGATTTAATGAAAGGACTGTTACCGAGTGAAGACATGGTTTAGGCACACCAGCAAATAGGCTATGGAGTGGGTCCTTGGGTCCGCAGCAGCAGCAGCAGGCAGCTGTTATTGACCCTAAGTCAATGAGTACGGGACTGGATCAGCTGTCCGACTGCAGAAGAATCACAGTGAGGGCCATGGCATTTGGAGAAGAAGCAGACAGTCTGCAGTGACTTGGTGTGGGGAACCTGAGAGCAGCTAGTGTCCCTTCTCCTACTCTCCAGCCTCCTGACAGTGCCATCTCCCCTGGAAGACAGGACACTGGGGACAATGAGCACTTAAGGCCAGCTGCTTGGTACAGTGCAAGATGAAGAGGAGGGTTGATCTGGGAATGCAGATTTCCCACATCTGCCCTTGAGGCTTCACTGATGTGTGAAGACCCAGCCTGAGAGTGGGCACTGCCATTCTCAGGTTCTGGGTCCCAGGCTGTGTAACAGTGGAGGACGCCAGCTGAAAACTAAGCATGCATGCATTGCTCTCTGAACGTGGATGTGATGACCAGCTGCTTCTGGTTCTAGTCATCTGGACTTCCCTGCAGTAACGGACGGTGACCCAGAACTATGAGCTGAAACAGATCCTTCTCCTACACTGCTTTTCTCCAAGAAATTTTATCATAGCTTACAGAAGCAAAACTAGAGAATCCTGCAATGCCTTCCCAACCACAAAGGACTAAAGCCACACCAGAGCTGCAAGCCAAAGTAAACCTTTTCCTTCTTGTTTCTGTTGGGTATGGCTATAGCAAGACAAATGTAAAGAATACACTGGATTAATACAGAGACCCAGATTGTGAATAGCCACCTGTGACTCACCTGTGACTCCTGCTGTCTCTAAGCATGTCTTGATAGGCCCACAGGTAGGCAGCCTCATAGCTGAACTCACATGTCTCTAATCGAGAGGCAGGGGCTTGAGGAGTTCAGCAGAGCAGCTGAGCTGGTGCCATTCTCAGTCTGTATCAGGTGCAGCAACTGAGAGAGGAAGCGGGAAGTCCACTGCAGCACTGGTCAGGACCTTCAGAGGCCTGTGATGGGATGAGTGCTGTGGGCTCACGGAGGCAGATCTATGTTGGAAGGAGAGTAGGTATTGAGGCCCAAGCTCTCTGACCATGCTTTGGAGCTACTGTGTTGCAGACCATTCTGCCCCACGCTTTGGGGCCAAACTGTTCTGGCCTGCTCTGTGCTGCTCTGTTCCGTGGGTCAGGGCCTAACAAGGGAGTTGAAGAATGGAGACAAGACAGGGTGTGTGATCAAGTCCAGTTTCTCGTTTATTATCTCTCTTCATGTCTCTCTTATTGTGTCTCTTCTCTTATTGTCTCTCTCTTTTATTGTCTCCCTTTGAAGGGAAGTCTGGGGTATTTATACACTTTGTCACGTGCCTTGTAGGCTTGTGGATACCACGTGCCTTGTAGGTGTGTATATGACATAAGCCTTACAGGTGTGTATGGCGTGGATAGCACATGCGCCTTGCAGCTGGGGGCACTAAACAGCAAAACAAGATATGTGGGATATCAGCGTGTGCTTCAGCTGTTGTAGGCTGTTGAAAAACAAGTCTCATGTCAGGATATATGGCTCGAGATGGCTGCAAAGCTGATAGTTGCTTTCTAGCCGCTTTCTGCTAAAAGTCAGTTTCTGACAAGTGGAGAGAGTCAAACACTAAGCTTCTGGCCATCTCTGTGCCTGTGCCTGCCCCTGCTGACCCATGAATGCTGAAGTCGTTGCTAAGAACCCTGATTGTTCACGGTCCTCACTAAAGTGCCCTGACTCAGAGAGGTATTATATGTGTGGTGTGTGTGTATGTGTGTACTTTAGTGTGTGTGCATGCATTAGTGTGTGCATGCACTAGTGTGTACATGTGTATGGTGTGTATACATGTGCATGCATGAATATGTATATGTATGTGTATGTTTGTGTGTGTGTGTGTATGTGTGTGTGGTCACACTCTAAACCTGGAGTCCCTGGCATCATGAAGTCCCTCACTGTTAGAAGATGATGCCTTTTGGAAGAAGTGTAGGATGCCGGGGGCCAACCCCCTTACCCCCCCCCCCCGGCTTGGGGGTGAGAGAGGGAGAGAGAGATGCAGCTGCTTCTTCTTTCTTCTCCTCCTCCCACTGGGTCGCAAGAAGAAAAGACACTTTAGAAAAGTTACTATAGAGTTTATTAAGTGTAAAAGTATCCTATGAAAGCTATCTGAGGGGAAACGGGGAAAGGTCCTGAGTGGGGAAGAAGAAGAGATTCTAACAAAGTAAAATTCTAAGGGAGAAAAATTCTAGGCAGGGGGAAAAGAAAAGGAAAAGACAAAGGGCTCCTAACTAACTAACTGACTCACTCACACACTCACTCACTCTAACTCGCTATTCTAACTGACCATTCTAACTATTCTAACTCACCATTCTAACTCACCATTCTAACTGACCATTCTAACTCACTCTCATCTCTTTGTCCTCAGAACTTATGCATCTTTCAGAATACATGGTCACATGTTACAAGGTTCATCACAAGTTCACACCAAATTTCAAGTCATAAATTGAAATAGAAGTTTACAACACAGAAGGTTTACATGAATATCCATTAGGAGTAATTATCTAGCTAGACATTCATCACCTGTCTAGCTCCACAGGTTCGCAGAAAGTTTGAAACTATAACTTAAGAAATTAGTGAAGTTTTGTATAGATAAACCCAGGCAATATTTTCTCTTCTGTCCTGGTACCTATAATAAATTTTGGATTCCCTCTAGTAACCTAGGCTAATCGTTTTATGACCTCTTGGGATGTGCTCTGAGCAGAAGAAGGTCCAGTTACTATCTCTCTCGGGGCAATTAACTGATAACACTCAGGAGACTGGCAGAGTTCTCTTTGCAGCCTGAGGGACTTAATAGCAGTCCTGTTATAAAAGAGCTTAATAATCACTGATATAATTTTAGGAATTCTTATAGGATCATCATTAAGACTTAAGAAGTCATCTATTTGTCTATATAGCATCACTACAAGACAGTACATGTTCATGGATCTACAGAGATCTGCTACAAAGGGGAGTGCTATTGCTTAGTGATAGTTGCATATGTTTAATAATAATAATAATGGGAAAAGCATATTAATAGCAGGAATCTTTCCTAAGATCACATCCACCACAGCCTTGCTAATGGGGCACACTTGTCGCAGATTATATAATAATCCAAGGCAAGCATTTCAGGATGATCATCTGCTCATTATTAGCTTGTCCCATTATGGCTCCCGACAGTAGGAAAAGATAGTGTTTAGGACAGTCTGAAGAATGCAGATAACCTCCCGTTGAGGTAACTTTAAATCTGCTAAAGCTGCTTATGTTGTGGAAGAAAGACAGGTGAGATCCAGTGGTGCTCCCAATGACCAATGCTGTGGTGCTCCCAATGACCACACTGTGACTGAAGATGCAGATGACTGAATCAGATAATTATCATCTTCTTATTAGCTCAAGACCTCCAAGAATGGAAGTTTAAAAATGAGTGAAAAATACATATATTTTAAAATTTTGACCATAATTTAGCAGGACAAGAGAGAGAGAATCCTCAATATGGATGATTGCTTTCCCAGAAGGGAAGTGAGCTATCAGAGGATGATGGAGCTCCCCTCCCCACACCATGCCTACTACCTTCATGTTCACATACATGGAGGTTCATGGAAGATCACTTGGAGTTCTTTGTTTTTAATTTGTTACTTTTTGAGAATTTCGTATGTGAGTACTGTATTTATAATATCCCCCCTGCCTCTTCTTTCTCGAACTTTTTCCATATCTCCCTAAATCTCAAATTCATGGCTTCTCATTCTTTATATATACACATACATCACATTCACACATATACATACACATAAACACACAGATACACACAAATTCACACACATATACACACATACACACATATATACACACATACACATTCACACACATATACATACATACACATACACATATACACATAAACACACAGATACACACAAATTCACACACATATATACACATACACATGCATACACACACATACATACACATTCACACATTTATATACATATATGCACACATACACACATTCACACACACACATACACACATATATGATGAGTAATGCTGTGACTGAAGATGCAGTTCCAGATGGCAGAGTCAGATAATTGTTATCTTATTAACATATATATGGCATATATGGTTATCATTGGGCATCATATATATGATATACATGATATATGTTATATATATATGTGATATATGTGATAATATCTATCTATCTATCTATCTATCTATCTATCTATCTATCTATCTATCTATCTATCTATCTCATGCTGGATCCATTTAATATTGCCCGCCTGTGTTTGGGGCTGACCACTTGGACAAACTGGTCCCAGCAGCAGTCTGATTCTTCCTCTCTCAGCAGCCATTTGTTACCTGTAGTTCTTCATCTAGTGGCAGGGCCTTGTGAACACTCTCCCCTTCACACTGGAATGTCAGCTTGTGTTGTTCAAGTCATTTTTAGGCAGTTGTATCATTGAGAGTTCTTGGGTGCAGCTTCCCGGTCACATGTCAAAGACACTGTCTTCCAGAAGATATGCAGGTCTTGTACACTCTTTCCAATCCCTTTTCTGTGGTGCTCTTGAGTGTTAGGCACTCGAGTTGTGCTGGGAATGTGTTGGGCACTCCACATGGGCTCACTTTCCCGTGAGCCCAGTCAGGGACTGGAAGCCACCACAGCATCACCATCTGCCATGGTCAGGTGGCAGAAGACGAGGGAACAGCATGAGCTTTGCTGCAAACAGATTCAGATGAGAATCCAGGCTCCCATATTCATGAAGGGTGATTCTGTGCAGGCCACTAACCATGAAGGGTTTCCTTGCATAGAAAGCAGGAATGGCAATGGTCTTTTCACAGGAAGGTGGTTGTGTGTGTTCATATGTTTAGCTACTATTAAGAGCTCTACATGTATTGAGTTCCAGACATGAGTACTAGTCCCTTCTATACATTTACACATGTAATTTCTTTAACAAAGGAAGAAAGAAAGAAAGAAAGAAAGAAAGAAAGAAAGAAAGAAAGAAAGGAAGGAAGGAAAAAACCCAACAACAAAAATCTAAGGTCCTTTGGGGAGGGTGAGATAGCTCAGCAGGTAAAAAACCACTTGCTGGACACAAGAACCCATATAGTATATAGATGTGTGCAGTGGTCCGCATCTTCAGTATCAGCACTCATATGCTTAGATAAATAGATGTAGTTAGATAGGGGGAGAATCACCCAGAAGCTCATGGCTTAGCTAGGTTGGAGTCCATAGCTTGGCAGAAACAATGAGAAAGACCCTGCCTGTGGAGATTTGAATGAGGATAGCTCCCATAGGCTCTTATATTTCAATTCTTGGTCACCAGTTGGTGGAACTGTTTTGGGATGCCTTACTAGCAGAGGTATGTCATCACAGCAGTCTTTGAGCATTTTAAAAACTCACATTTAACAGTTAGTGCTCTCTCTCTCTCTCTCTCTCTCTCTCTCTCTCTCTCTCTTCCTCTCTTCCTCTCTCTCCCTCTTTTTCTCCCTTCTCCCTCCCTCCCTCCCTCTCTCCCTCCCTCCCTCCCTCCCTCCCTCCTTGCCTCCCTCCCTCCCTCCCTTCTTCCTTCCCCCCCCTCTCCTCTGCTTCCTATTTTTGGATAAAGGTGTGAGCTCTCATAGCAGCATGCCTGCCTACCTGATGCCATGCTTCTTGCCATGATAGTCCATTAAAGTCAGAGACTCACCCCCTGAAACTTTAAGGCCCATTACATGCTTTCTTACGTTGTTTTGTCTCAGCCTTTGAAAAATAACTAAGACACTGACTCAACAAAGTAGTGACTTCCACATGTGTGTGGTTATGTTTTAGCCCTTTCACCAAATAATAACAATAAACTAAAACAAGGAAAACCAAACCATCAGTAGAGCAAAAGGTAAGGTCCCATTCTCTCTCTCACTCTTGCTCTCTCACTCTCTAACTACGTATCCGATCTCTTTCAGCTTTCTATCTTCCCATTCGGTAACCTAGGAATTAGGTTAGAGAGTACAACTTAGAGTACAACTTGGACCTAGGAATTAGGCATTGAGGAAGAAGACACTTGGACTAGAACTCGGAAGAATTATTATTAGGTGTTAGGCACTTAGCACTTGGAAGAAAGAACTTGGAACTTGGAGGCACTAGGAACTAGGGACTTGGAGAGAAGAAGAGAGACTGAAGAATAAATGGGATTGAATCACACTCTGTCTGGTCTCCATTCTTCCCCTCCATCCTCTCTCTCTTGCTGAACCCTGACCCGCAGACTGGAGCAGCTTGGGGCAGTGCAGGCTCTAACAACGTAGCCCCAAGGCTTTTGGCAGTGTGGGTTCCAACATTGATAGAGCAGTCTGAGACATTTTGGCCCCCAAACATGGGGCAGCTCAGGCTGCAACAACTGTCAGAGTTCCAATGCTTAGGATACACTTGTTGGGCTGTCTTCCCTTTCCTGTAGTTATGGTTGATACCCAAGGCCTCTTCCCCGGGCTCTAAGGTCTGCTACATCCCAATCTTGACTTTGTGTTTCTGTGGAGACCCGAGCTAGCCCCACGTTTGGGCACCAAAAAATGTTGGGGCCTAAGCAAAATGTTGAGGCCCGGGCTGCCTCGCATTTGGTGGCCACTGTCTCTCGGTCCAAGCTGCCGCTCCAGTCCGCGGGTTGGGGTTCAGCAAGAGAGAGAGTGAGGATGGTCTCGAGGAATGGAGACCAGACAGAGTGTGTTTCAATCCTGTTTATTCTTCAGTCTCTCTTCCTCTAAGTGTCTCCTAAAAGTGTCTGATTCTCTACCGTCTGCCTCTGCCTTTTATATGTCTCACTTCAAAGCCATGCCTTTTGGTCACACCTTTAATAATGCCCTTAGGTCTTGTCTCTAAATCTGATCTCTACACTTCTAAGTCTCACTCTTAAGTTACACACCTTTAATCTCACACACCTTTAATCTCACACACCCAAGGTATCTAAACCAAGATTATCAGAGTGTGCTCAGCTGTTGTAGGTTATTGTAATCCAAGTCTCATGTCAGAGTATATGGCTCAAGATGGCTGCAAAGCTGATAGCCGCTTTCTGCTAAAAGTCGGCCCCCAACATGTTTCCCCTTCTGAGGCACCTGCTCTCTTGGAGCTTCCTGACAGCATGCTGGAAGTGAGGTGGTTCTCAGAGGCACTTATTATTGAAGGGTCAACTTTCCTTCAAGGCTTAGCAAAATCCAATCTTTAATATTAATCACCACAGAATATAAATCATTCATTTTTACATTAAAATATGAGACTTCTGTGAAAGCTGGTGATTTGGTGAGCTGCTTCTGTCCAGAAAGCCATCCTCTCAGGTTCAATGAAACTGAGAAGGGCTGGCATTTCTTGTTGGTTACTTTTTTTTCTCCTCAAAAGAGAAGGAAGGGTTCTTTGAGATCCAGAGCATCCCACAGAGAAATCTCTTCTTAATTAGGCTTGACTGTTACTCTGAGCTCCCAGAACTCTCCAGCTCAGATTGTCTTGAATAGTGGGAAGCTTTTTCCTCAGGTTGGAGGAAGTCTCTAGGGTACAGGACGGATCACAACATTAGATTCTCCAGCCTGCATATAGCCTTTGGTCACCAGAAAATGAGTTGTTGGTGACAGCTGTGACTACCCTGTTGCTTGAACCCAGGTTAAAGTTACAGAAGTTAGTCTCAGTGGCTGCCTACCAGCTGGTCTGTTTCAACTCAACTGGGCACCTGGGTACCTCTAATATTGCCTCTAATAATTATTATTATATAATAATTATTATATATATAATATATATAATTATTATATAATAATTATTATATAATATAATAATAATTAATATATAATAATAATTATTAATATATAATAATTATTATTATATATAATTAATATATAATAATTATTATATATTAATTATATATATTATAATAATAATAATTATTAATAATATAATTATTATTACCTCTAATAATCAATTCCTGTGGTTGAGCAACTAGGTTGGAGCTACCACACAGAGTGTAATGTGGCTATGTAAAGGAAGAGAGAGAGCACCTCAGGTGGATGCTTGCCAGTGTCTGATGAAAGTGTCCTGTAGGGAGAGGGAGTAATAACTTCTGGAGGCTTGGCCAGGGCTCTAGGGATTTTCTGCTAGGCAATTCTATTCTGTAGTGCTGCGGTAATGGAGGGCCCTGTGCTGGTAAATGTCTATGTCTTGATTTCTGTCTCATTCTGCCAGGCATTGATCTATCCATCCATCCATCCATCCATCCATCCATCCTACCTACCTACCTACCTACCTACCTACCTACCTATATATGTTTTCCCCTCTCTCTCTGAAAGGGGGAAAGGAGAAATTATGTTGAGCATAAGATTTGCTTCTGATACACAATACCGTCTCATATCCTGTGAAAATAAATGACTTATAGTCTCAAGTTTTATGTAATACTTCAATATAGAAGAACACACATTTTAGCAATACAGTTAATTTCAATTAATATTTTGAGCCAAAATGTTGTTGACCCTTGGAGTTTTTCCTTAACTCATAAGCATTTATTTGCATATTTATGTAACTATTTTATTCTGTCTGTAGATCCTACTCATTCTCTACCATGTGACAGATACATACTCAAGTGCTGGGAACCTAGGGATGAATAAAAAGCAGTCTTTACCCTCCTGCTACTTTCGTTCAGTGAGAGGAGAGTCAGAAAACAGAGAGGATGAAGGAGGAGGGAGGCAGCCTGGGCTGCCCTGGCACGTTTCCTTCCCCAGACAGAGTGATCTGCAAGACAGCAGTGAGGTCTAAGGAAGGGAGGCAGGAGCTGCTGTCTCCAGAGGGTGTCTATCTCCTGGAGGCATAGTGTGGTCCCTCAGGAACTTTCTTAAGCTTCCTGTCCTCTGGTGCATACTGGGCCATGCCCCCCCTCACACACATTATGAGTTGGTGAACAGATTCTCATCTGGTTATCACTGAACTTCCTAAGTTATTAGCAGACTCTCTCTTCTGTCATCTTAAAAATACTTATTTCTATTTATTTTTGAATAGTTTTAAAAATATTACTGGGCAGATGATAATTTTTAGATTTGTGGGAAAATTGGATATATTAATGCATGTAAGCATTGTATGACGATCAAGTCATACAAGCAGGTAGCTCACCTTTAATGATTATTGCTTCATTCTGTTGAGAACATTCAAAATCCTCTCTTCTGGCTATTTTATAAACACATGGTAAGTGACTTTTACCTTTAGTTACTCTACTGTTGACACCAGATATATATATATCTCACCATATATACACACACATATATGTGTATATATATTTATATATACATATACATGTATATGTATATATACATATATATGTGCATATATATACACATATATGTGTGTGTATATGTATATATATATATATATATATATATATATATATATATGTGTGTGTGTGTGTGTGTGTGTTTTAGCCATTTATTGGTATTTTAAAATTGTGTATCTGTGTGATTATATGCATACGTATGTTTGTACCCTCAGAGGCCACAAGAGGCAGTTGAATGTCCTGACATTGTGACAGGAGATTGTCAGCTATTACTTGCATCCTCTGCAAGAACAGTGTGTGCTTTCAGTCACCAAGCCATCTCTCATTTGACATTTTAAAGAACAGATATTTTTATCTATATTTGCCTCTTTACAAAAGATATAAAATAGTTTTCGAGAAAAAAAATGATCGGAGAAAGAAGAGGCATGCAGGATCCTGAAAGGATACTGAGATTATATTAAGATAAAGTCTGTTCTTCTAGGCAATGGGGGCAGGGTTGGTCACTTCTCCATTCCTGCATCATGTTCAGGAGTCTGGGGAGCAGTTGCACAGTTCCAGGGGTTGATGAACTCACTCAACTCATTTCAGCAGTTGCTGATAATTCTGTGCTGGAGTTGTGGAGTATAAAGATGGACAAGGCTCGGCCCTTGTTCTAGAGAAGTGCACTGTGGTCCAGGAGAGGTGACTCAGGGAGGCCCTTGGCTGCTGTGCACAGAGCTGCAGAGGGAGCTAGCTGGGCAGGAGTGAAGCCCACAGAGACCTGCCCTGCCCTGAGCCCCGTTCACCTGCTTTGACTTTCTATTCCTCCGAAAGTCTTTAAAAGTACATTGCATGTAACCCTTGGTGATATTGTGTTGTGTTCTGGTTTTCTGGACCCCAGTGGCTCTTGCTAAGGCCTGGCCTCTGCTCTAACTTACTCAACTGTGAGATGAAGTTTTTCCTCATTTCTAACTTGGGCTAGGACCAGAAGAGTGTGTATAATTAGGCTGTAGTGAGCACTCACTTAACATGGTGGTGTTGTATCTGAGTCATAATTTCATGGGATTTTTCTCTTTTATCTTGAGACACAGGCAGCCTGTGCTTCTTCAGGAATTACAGCCTGGAGGCTGGAATGACAAGGCTTGTTTGGTTATGCTAGTGCCATTGGGTAGCAAACTCAGTCTTAGGCTTCCTTCCACCTTCCCTGAACAGGTGTCGGCATTCCACAAGCCCGGTATCACCATGGCAGAGAAAGAGGATGAAAAGTAGCCTAGCTCCTCCCTGTTTCACCTGCCTGGGTGGCGTTCACACACCCCAGTGGCGAGGTGGAACACGGACCCACAGCCCCATATACACACATTGTATATTATTATTATATTTTCAATGATATACACATCATTGAAAATATAATACATTAACAAAATTATCAAGAGGGATGGGTTGGAGAGCCAGGCATTGGAGCCTACAGCTGTCCTCCCAGGTGCTCTAGAGGCTGAGGCGGGAGAGTCAAAAGCTCAAGTATTACCTGAGTCATATAGTGACTTTGAGATCATCCTGGGAGACTTAGATTCCATCTCAAGTAAAATGTAGAAAGAAGGCTGGGAGAATATTTTCTAGAGTGTATAAGGTCCTAGTTTAGGATTATGGGCAGGTAAAGGCAGAAAGGTGCTGGTTTCACACTGAGATAGTTCAGATAGGTGGTTCAATCACATATTGCTAAATCTTGAAGGGCTTTCCATGTTGTAGTTACTTCAGCTCAGCTACAAGGTAAATTTGTCATATCATCATCACCACCACCACCACCACCACCACCACCACCACCATTACCATTACAACTATCCTCATTGCCATCCCCACCACCATCATCATCACCACTATCATCATCATCATCATCATCATCATCATCATCATCCAGAGGTTCAGAGAAGATAGTGGTCCCCAGGGAAATTGTACAAGAGCATTGTGAAGGAATTTGGATTCGACAAAGGAAATTGCAGTTTCAGTGAGACAGCTCAGTGGCTCAGGTGTACAGACCTGGCAACCTGAGTTTGATCTCCAGAATCAACCATCCATTTCTCACAGACACAGAACTGTCCTCTGATCCACATCTGCACTGTGGTGTGTACCCCCAAACACAAATGCAAACTAATAAAGAAAATAGATTTCAACTTGCCAGTTGTCACCAGCCCTAAGTTAGATAAAAAGGTTCTAGTGCAGTGTTTCCTTCATGCAGAAAGTCTTTCTAGAAAGAATAAGGAGGGGCTGCACCTGAAGTGTGTCTAGACAGAAGTGTGTCTAGACAGACAGAAGTGTGTCTAGACAGACAGAAGTGTATCTAGACAGAAGTGTGCCTAGACAGAAGTGTGCTTAGACAGAATTGTGTCTAGACAGAAGTGTGTCTAGACAGAAGTGTGCCTAGACAGAAGTGTGCCTAGACAGAAGTGTGTCTAATCAGACAGAAGTGTGTCTAGACAGACAGAAGTGTGTCTAATCAGACAGAAGTGTGTCTAGACAGACAGAAGTGTGCCTAGACAGAAGTGTGTCTAGACAGACAGAAGTGTGCCTAGACAGACAGAAATGTGTCTAGACAGAAATGTGTCTAGAGAGACAGAAGTGTGCCTAGATAGAAGTGTGTCTAGACAGACAGAAGTGTGTCTAGACAGACAGAAGTGTGTCTAATCAGATAGAAGTGTGTCTAGACAGACAGAAGTGTGCCTAGACAGAAGTGTGTCTAGACAGACAGAAGTGTGTCTAATCAGACAGAAGTGTGCCTAGACAGAAGTGTGTCTAGACAGACAGAAGTGTGTCTAAAGATTGTGTTGACTTGTGTCTTGGCACAAACTCCATCCACCAGCAGCAAACACTTGTGGAGCACCAGCCCTGCCCCATCACCCAGGAACCCCCCTCGCCCATTGTCATGCTCTTCTGGTGTGAGCTGGCCTTGCTTGGACTCCTAGAGCACGGGAGATAAAGCTTTGCTTATACTCTGCTTGATAACATCATTTCTTTCTGTTGGCCCTGGTTGGTGGGGAGGGGGTTGATTTATCTTGGTGGGTCCTGTCACACTGTGTCTGATGACATATATTCCGTCTTCCCAACTGTCCAATCTTTGTCAGTTGAGAAATATTTGAAGTGCTGACAAGGCTCTTGAGGATGAGTCACCTATCATTGTGGAATCTGTAGGATTAATTCCTCTTAATGACGTTAGTGCTGGGCCATCATTCACATTTATTGATGCTGTCTGGTCATGTCTAGAAGATTTATAGGTATCTATATTCATCAGACAGAGAAGAGACCATGAATAACTTTGCTGTCTTTGGAGTGTCTTTTTGCGTCGAACAGATGTTACACAATTAGTAAAGAAAGCTTTTTAATAAATATGCATTTGTGTCTTTAGGCTTTCTTTCGGGGGTCCTGAGAGGAGAGTTTAGAAATCTGACATTATCTATGTGGGTTTTATTCAGAGCTTCCTCTTTAGATGAGTTTAAAAAAAAGTTGTTCTTCAATCAAAGTGTTTCATTTCCTGTACAGGAAATATTCTTGAGAATTACATAGAAGTTCACCAGGCAGAATTTAATCATTTTAATGTCCATGGCCTTTGGATTTCACATCATTGAGTGTGAAATGATGAGATGTCAAATGACCAGAAAGAAATGGAGTGAACTCGGTGCCACAGATGAGGAGAGATGGGGGAGAAAATGAACTCTGACAAATCTGGTGTTCCCTTTACCTGGTTGTCAGTCTTTTTTTCATGGATGGTGACCCTGCCCATCTGTGGTAATATTTCAGTGTCTGTATGTCTTAAGGCTCTATAGGCAATCAGAATGCTCATCTGGGTTCAATCCCTAACACTGGAGTGGACACTGTATCATGTCCCAGGATAACTCCAGCTGTACCACACTCGTCCATACCCACTGTAATTCTACAGCACCCATTCAGCTTCAACAGACACATAAAGAGAGGCACATTAATTTGAGCAAGGTCATACCAAGAGCAAGCCAGAGTCAGTGGGTGACTCAGGCATTTGGGTGAGGACAGCTTCTCTCACATCTTTATTAGAAAAAGACTACCAGAATCCCTGCAAGGCTCAGCTGTAATTTTCCTAGAAAGTCATGTGATATAAAACATGCCTGTGGCATCCATGAATGTCTGAGCATGCTGGTTTCACAAATTGAATCTAATTCTTTTTGTGCAAAGAAAGGAAACAGTAGGTAATAAAATGGGGGAAGAAGAGTTGAGGCAGGAGAGGGGGCAGGAAGTGATGATTGATTAACAATGGAGAATAATCAAAGACGACCCAGAATGAAAAGCGCACACCAATGTGTCTGTAATAGACGGAAGTTTCTTCATTTGAACACATTGCTTCCAATGGAGAGATCAAGGTTATCATTCCACTTGGAAGCACACAAATCAATTATTTAGTACCATGTTAAACTTCCCTGCTAGATTATAACTCCTTAAGAGAAGACTCTGGGGTGCATTTTTCTCAATACCTAATTCTTGTTTCTATTTTAGCAAACTATTCAAAGCTATCTTGAATCATATACATTTTCTTCTATAGTGTGAAAGGGTCCCCCCTCCCAAATAGATCTCCTCCTTTCTAGTCTTTGTAAGGACAACAAACAGATAAGTAGCTTGAGGTGCTGACTGAGATGGATATTAGAAAGCTCAGGGCTTTCAAGGGAGAGTGGGTCCAGTGCTGGATTGCTGGTCCCTGGTGTGTTTACATCGTCATTTGGAGCCCTGGGACAAAATACCCTTTATGGACATCCTCCAGCTGAGATGTACAAATATTAGCAGCAAGTCAAATATTGTTCTGCCTCAAACCCAAGAGCAATTTGTGTATGGACTCCTAATGGAAGAGAATTGATGGTTTTCCAGCAGATTACAGGAGATAAGGAGAACAAGGAAGACTGTAAAGCCAGTAGGAAAATGGAGGAACATGGCATTGTTAGCTCAAACAGCCTCCAAAATGCACAGCCAGCCAATCTGGAACTCTTCTTTCCTAGTATTTCTAACTGGACCACTTTCATAGATGGCCATTAGCCTTTGGGGCTGCCTGGCTTCAGAGAGGGCCAGAGGTACCTGGGTATTCATACCCCGACCATTATCCACAGGTAATGCAAACATGGGATTCCAGCATCCTTGCTTTAGGATAGTGCAGAAGCTGAGATGTGTCTGTCTTGCAGGGGTTCCTGGTTATCACCAGAACTCTACTCTGGATCCTGCCTGGTTCCGCCTGCTTCTGTTCTGAACCGTTTCTGCTCCCCTTACTTACTGGTCTTCACCAGGAACCTTTCCTTAATGATTCTCTTATGCCTGTGCCACCAGCTCAGGTGGGCTTTTGGGAGAACCTGGACTACAGAAAAGAGCCTTTTATTTTATTTTAGCATTTTTGTTTATTTATTTTATTTCATTGTATTTTATATGTATGAGTGTTTTGTGTGTATACAAATGTATATGCACCAAATACATGCCTCGTACATCTAGGGTTAGAAGAAGAGTTCATGTGTTTGAACACTTGGTCCTCAGATGTTGGTGCCATTGTGAGGGGTTGTAGAGTCTTTAGCAGGTGAGCCTACCTGGAGGAAGTGGGACTCCAGGGGTGGGACTTAAGGTTGAATGTACCTCTCCAGTCTCCCTACTTCCTGGTTGGTGGCATGTAATAAGCATGTGTTGTAGTCCGCAAGCCTTCTCTACCACAAAGGATTGAACTCTCTCCAATAGTGAAGCAGATCAAATCCTCTCTCCCTTAAGTTGCTTCTTTCAAATAACGGATCACTAACTGCATGCCCTGGGCTGACTTTGCTGTGGCCCAATGGATGCTGTTGCCTTAATTGCACAAGTGTCTTGGCACATTGTGGGAAAGACAAAGATCCTTGGAAAGTGAAACATGATAGCAAACATTGTCAGATAAGATCTCCAGCCCAGGTAGGCAGTAGCACATGCCACACCATCCAGGGCCGCATGCAACCACTCTAGGAGCAGATTGGATAGGGAGAGCTATTGTTGGGGACAGGCTTTGTAGTAAAAAGAAACTGAGGTGTTCCTGGTCTCCACAGGAGTGTGCTGCTGGCTGGTTTGCATAATCTTACAGCTTGTGGGAACTGAAACCTGTGGGTTTGTTGAGCTGCACCAGGCATTACTATCAGGAGGGCTGTGGGCCGAGGGTGGGGGGAGTCTGTGGGAACAGGGTCCTCCATAAGTCCCCTCCTGTGACCAGATGCCAGCTGGGCACATGGTATTAAGTTTCGATTTTTTGACCATGAACCACAGCTACAGAATGCCATGAAAATGACAAAGATGGACCTGAGTGCCTTGCCAGGGAGCAACCCCAGGTGGGGAGCCAGACACTTGCGTGTGCCAAGCCAGGAACACCTCCCAGGCAAGGGAGTGGGAAGCTTGCACACTGATAACTTGTTTTCTTTCAGTACCTGCATGGAATTGTTCAAGTCTGAAGTTTTCATTTTGCTCTGTAATTATGCATTAATTCTTTGAACCTCCTGGGGTATGAGATGAAGCAGGCGTATCTGAATTTATTCTCATCTGCACCGTGTCCTGCTGATCTGCCAAGACGAGCAAGGCGGAGCCCCTGACAGTGCAGAACCCTGAGGTTGTAGAAACTTAATACTTATGTTGTTTTCTTTTGCTTAAAACCAAACGGAACAATTTCCAACATAATTGTGGGTGGGAAAGGGATGTGAAATGTAAGGGCCAAATACAACTTTAAGTTTTATCCGGAAGATCCTATTTTGTGTCTGACTATACCACTATTTCCTTATTTAAACAGGTTAAATGATCAGTATTCTGCTTTCCAAATATGGCACCCCCCCCCCCCCCGGGAGGCGATAGCTGTGACCAATTATATGGTTGGCTAGTTGCATATAAAGGACTCATTCACTGGGTTGATGGGCCCCAGTGAGCTGGAGGGTTTCATTCCAGCTGAAGGAGATGTGGTTCAGAGCTTCTAGAGGAGTCTTCACTTTTGGTTTATAAGTGGAGATTACAGAAAGTGGCCGTGAGTCACGCTGCATGGATTCCTAGACAAGAGAAGGAAGCAGAATGGGAACGGGAAAGACCCAAGTCACAGGAGCTAAGGCCCCAGTTGGCAAGTCATTTCCCACAGATTTAAGCAGTGAATTTGCTCCCCTCGAAGTGCAATTTTGTTGTTTTTGAAACAAATGCATCATGCCTAACACTGGTAGGTAACCACAGCTGTCTCCAGGGAGCAGAAGGATGCAGTGCAGCAAGATGAGGATGCTATTCTCCTACGGAGGAGCTGTCTGTGGGTCCTCTCCGTCTCACCACCTTCAGTGGTACCTGCAATAGTTCAATTCTAGTCCTGTGAGAATTTCGGAAATGACCTAAGTCCCATATTTTAGATCTCAGCTATACCAAGCATTAATTACTGTATCACAGAATTGTTTCTTCATGTAAGATATTTCAAGTAGAGATGGAGAAGCCAGAGGAATCACCAATGCCAAGCTATGGGGCTTGGTGACTCCATGGGTAGCTTGAGAGGCAGGGTTTATCTGAGATCTGCTAAACAAAGCTGAGTCAGGAAGACAGTGCTTGGCTCTCACCCCTGTGATGAGGTCTTGTGAGCTGGGGTGCTATGGAGATGTGTTCTAGAAACATCTCTGCCTTTGGCTCTGTCTCATTCAATCTCTCAAACAGGGCAAAAAAGAAAGATCAAATGACAGATGTTTATAGAATTAGAGAGAAACAGCTGTCTATCCCACCCTACCCTCCCATCCCCATGGCACTCAGGGACCCATGTGTCCTTAGGGAGGTGTGAGCTCAGCCCACCCTGCTGAGGAAAGGTGACTAGGTCAGCCCTGGCTCATGGAGGCCACCATGACACATGCCAATAATTCCTCAATAAAGTGGGTTTAAATAAAGAAGAAATATTGGTACATCCATAAAACATTAGCTTCATTTGTATAGTGTGTTCTGCTAAGCCTGAAAGCTGTGTCAGATACGTAATAGAAAGATGGGGCGACAAGAAGAATGTTACCCCTGCTCTTAGAGCCATCAGACCCCAGTGGGTGGTACATTGTGAGTTCTGTGTGAACCCAGCAGTTGGACAGAGCTGCAGGAGGGGCTCCAAGACTGTAGACCTGATGAATAGACCAACCACTATGTTCGGTGGAAATGTAGAGACAAGGTTCACCTCTCTTCCTGGCAGGGCCTGGGGAGCACTGTTTCAGCTCCCATGAGCATCAGCGCTAGGGCCCGATGGGCGTCACAATTCACTGTTGAGTAGTTCACAAAATGCTGGGGAAGAGGAGGGGAGTGGCCACCAGCCTAGGTCCAATGCCTCCATCAGACAGAGGGAATATTTGTGTGTCCTACAGCACAGCAGGAAACAACAGCAAGCAAGAGGAGATAATTTGGAGTGTTCACCCCACAGAGAAATGTTCGATGTTGAAGGTGATGAATATGCTGATTATCCTGACTTGATCCTTACACAAAATATACATGCACCCAACTAGCTCATTATGCTCCTTCAATATGTACAATTATTATATGCCATTCAAAATAGAAACCAAACAAGAAGTTCAAAAGCCAGCCAGGCAGTTTCTCTGCACTTGTCCCTACCTTGCTGGTTGTTGCTGTGCCTATGAGCCTGGCATTGAAAAGGGACCCTGAAGGCTGGATCCCTTGATGACAAATTTTATATATATATATGTATATGTATATGTGTGTATATATGTATATATATACGTATATACATGCATATATACACACACATATATGCATATACATATATATACATATATATGTGTATATACACACACATATGTGTGTATATATATATATATATATATATATATATATATATATGCAAACATCACCACTGCCAATGCCATAGATGTGGCCTTACCTCCAAAGCTCTTCCCATGTTTTAGTTTTCTGTTGTTGGGACAAAACACTTGACCACAGCAACTTATAAAAGAAAGCACTGAGGGATCATGTACAGCTTCAGAGGTTTAGTCCATTACTGTGGGGAGCATGGTGCTGGAGCAGTAGCTGAGAGTTTACAGCTTAACTGCAAGTTGGAGGCAAAGAGAGACTATGCCTGGCATGAGCTTTTGAAACCTCAGAGCCTGCCAGCAATGACAATACTTCATCCAGCAAGGCCACACCTCCTAATCCTTCTCAAACAGTTCTACCAACTGGGGATCAAGTATTCAAACATATGAACCTATGGGGATCACTCATTCAAACACCCACCCTCACCACCTTCAATTGTCAGAACCACTGAGGCCATAGATGTTACCTCTCATCTCCAAAGCTCCCTCTGTCTCTTTTATTGTCAGGATCATTGATATCACCATTGTCCTTTGTGCCTACTATAAACCTGAGCAACATCCTAGACCTGGAAGATGTTGTAGGTTGGATGGATGCGGCTGTGTATTCTAGTGCTAAATACTGGATCCCAAGATCTGTTCTCCCCAGCAGATCCTCACACACACCAGGTAATGCTATGTAAACCTTGCTCCCAGTTTAATTGGTCAATTAAAGGCTAGAGCCTGTGATTGGGCAGTGGAGGGAGAAAGGTGGGACTTGAGTTACCAGCCTGGGGGTTACAGGTAGATACCAAGGAGAAGAGGAGAGGAAAGGAAAAGAGAAGAAGCCATAGGGCAGACAGGTTGTGAATGCATGGCTATGAGGGTTGGCCTCTTGGAGTAGGAGCCACCTAGATGGAACATGGCAAGTGCTCTCTTGGGTTATTGACAAGGAAGTAGACAAAATAGCACAGAGGGCTGATACCTGCCCAGCTCTAACACTTTAATGCTTATTATAAATATAAAGGCTTTATATCTTTTATTTGGGAACTAAATAATCTAAGATGAGAAACACCCAAATATTATTTACCACAACAGAAAGACATCTGTAAAACCTTTCATCCGACAGCAGTAACAACAGTTCCTCCCAACACAACCACTCTCGGGAAGATTCATGTTATGCCACAAATTCCACTAGTTAAAATGTCTATGGCTCTAACTTCTACCTTTCCATAAATAATTTCTAAATGATTAGTGAATAACAGTGACATTTAATTTTGCAAATTGTTTGCATGAGTACGTGTGTTTTTCTAGAGGAGAGAGGAAGGTAAAAATAGAGACTGATGTTGACACTGTCTCACAAGAACAGCTGCAGCTGAAATTGGGGAATCTGAAAAACCCAAAAGGTTGGCAGCCACCAGACAACCAGGCATTGGTCTGGTTGCAAAGCAAATGCTTTGTACCCTTCTCAATGGAAGGTAGCAGCCTAGAGAATAAAGAGTGGATCTGGAAGCTATTAGTGCTGCACAGAGCCATTATCTCCAGTGCAAAGACTATTTCTCTAGGAGAAAGGCAGGTCAAGGTGGCAGTAGGCACATGTCATTGTAAAGATAAAATTAGATTTTCCTGTCACTGCTCCTAAAAATGTAGCGATCATATTATATTTCATTTTTTCCCCATCACAGAGACCAGCAATAGATGGCTGTGCTTGTGATCCTGAAAAATGCCAACGAGTAGAATTCTTGTTTTTCATTTTGATCGTTCTGAAGCCGCAGGTGAAGCTGTTAGAGAGCGCAGGTGCTGAGCAAGGAGAGAGCTGAGAGTCGGCATTGTGATTCTTTCTGCAACATTGTAATTCTTTCTGCAATTTGTTGCCCTTGCAGGCTTTGACGCTGGGATAACCCAGGCAGAGGCATGAGATGAAAAGATCTCAGTGGTAATTTCAGCCGTAGAGCTGGATGTGCAGATGACCGGATGATTCCGGTGCACAGGCCCAAAAGAGAAATGAGAAGAGCCTGTCTTGCCCTCCTGGAGGACAATGTCCTCCTGGAAGCTAATGTTGCCGCCGCAGTAGCGGAAATCCACTGTACAGTACCCTGTATGCTAAATGTGTTGCCCATGGTGTCCAAGGGGGACTGAGCATGACAGCCACAACACTGTGGCTACTGCCCATGCCCACTGATCACTCTCCTTACTCGCTTTTTCCAGGTTTAGAGCAAATTATCAACTGGAGATTTTTCTTGGATGCTGACCTTTGCCAAAAGCATACTTCAAAGGGGCTTCACACTTAGCATCCTTTGTCTTGTCTCTTATTATATACAATGCTGATTGCTGCTGCATTCAATTCTGATACAGTGTATTTGCAGTTCCACCCCAGGAAGCTTGGAAATTCAGATTGACTGCTTAATCGTAAATCCCTGAAGTATGCTTTAATCCAAAATCCAATCAAAATGAGAAAACCCCCTGTGCGAGTGGCCTTTTCTGTCAATCCACTCTTCCGTATACATCGCTCACTAAATGAAATGAGAACAAGAGATGGATTGCATACTGTGCTGAGGGTGTGGGGGAGCCAGGATGCTGTAGAGTTCCTGCTATTTCTTGCTTAGGTATAGAAAAGGAGTTTGCAGTAACATTAAAGTAGCTGCAGGAGCTGCCAAGGCTCATCACCTGTGGGCTGCAGCTGGGAGTCCAGGCTTCCTGCTTTGCCTTCTGTATGTTTGTCTGCAAGATGGAGGGAGGCTTGTCTCTAGCTCTTAGTTAAAGGACATGCAATTAGACTCTAAAGCACAGGAGACTCACACAGGAAATGTAAGGGTAGAGGAAGCAGCCATGGCTCATCCTCTGAGGAGGGTGAGCAGACCTGAGAGTAAAGTTTGAGTTTGGACCCAGGTAAGAAACCAGGGAATGAGTGGTTCATATGTCCTTTAGCTGGATCCCTGGCAGCCTGAATACAGTGGCCTCGGAGGCTCCCAGCTGTTTGTTAAGTCAACAGGAAGGAAGTGCTCTTTGCATTTTCTCCCAGTCTGCCTAGAGCCTGTCTTTCCCATTTGCCAACGCCTGATTAGTTCTGTCTTAAACTCCACATCATGGTACCCTCAAAGGCCACCTTCAAATGTGAGTCTGTAAAGAAACAGTCTCCTTAATCCTTTCTAACCTGGACTAGGGTAATTGTGAACACATGACCCTTTAGAAGGGTCACCGATGGCTTCCCGTTTGATACATGGCATACACTGGTCTTCACATCTCTAACACACCCTGTTGGCAGCTCTAAGTGCACATGGCTTCACATGGCACTCCTTCTTCCCAGCTTAACACGTGTTGTCAACATTGTTCTTCTAGCATAACTTTCTATGTCTTGTTAGAGACACTGGCATCTTTCTTGGGTTCCCAGTTGGTCCCGCAAGCAGCTTCCTTTGTAGCAGGGATGTACTTTGTGGCTTTTCTCTGAGTATCTTCTCAAACAAGGAGCTCTAGATGTGGGAAGGAAAAAAAATGAGTAATCTTATGAAATTGTGTTGAAATTGAGTTAGTTATAAAAACAAATAATTTGATATGTTAAATATTTTTTATTAAAATATATAGTAATGTATACATATGTGTGCTATGTGTGGGCATCTATGTAGCTGAAAAATGAATGCAGATATAAATATGTATACTAAGGGTATTTAATGGAGATGCTTCATAGGTCTATCTCTGAGAACACTCTGAAGCAGTAACAGTCTTTCTGAGTTTCTAGGGCTGACCCAGGAATGGGGAGGAGAGAGTAGAGTTGAGCATGGGGACTTTTTTTTGTAAAGGTTCTACATTTTATTATTGGACAAAACATGCCTCCAATTTAAACAAGACCAAGTCACCAGGTTAAAAATGTCGTGCTCCATCTGGTAAGACTGATTGATTACCCAGATTCAGTATACACCTTCAGTCTTGGCATTGTGTGAATCCTTACAGACCCAGCTTCCTTCTCCTCCAGTGTCCTCTCTTAAACTTGTACCTGACTTTATTACCAGTTTTCATCTAAATCTATCGAGAAATAGGACAAATTTGCTTTTGCTTCTTGGCCAGGAATCACTTGATTCTCAAAGTATTTCCAGGAGACATGGTGAGAAGTCAAGTCAGAAAATGGCACTTGATGGCAGAGGCAAGGCTATGAGCAAGCATGGGGTCCTTTGATGGCAGCCAGCAAGCACTCAGGAAGGATGGGATGAGGTGCATTTACAGAGCACAGACAGCTTGAAGGACTTCTACTGCCTGGTCAGAGGGAACAAACACATCCAAGAAGCTCTTTTTTCTGAACAACTTCTCTTAATGCCATTGGTGAGGAAGCACAGTGAGGTATCCATGGTGGCAGGTGGTGGTGACTACAGAAGCCCAGCAACAGGTGACAGGCTTCCAGCATCATGGAGAAGGCCTTGTAAGAATCAAAATAAATCATGACAATAACATATGACAAGCCAATGGTGGAAACAGAGAGCCCCATTCCATACAGAAGCCAAGTTGGAAAGTTGGGTGGGAAAGGAGTATTTACCTAGTTGTGGAGATATCTCTACATAATGCCCATTAAAGGAGCAGCCTGGAAGACGCCATCCTCACCAACTGCTCAAAATGAACATCGGTAGAAGAGATTGAAACCCTGTGAGGTCCTGCAATGCAACTGAAAGGGTGTAATCTTCCCAGGGCAACATCACCCCCAGAGGTGTGGCTCACATACCCATAGACAATCTAAATTGAAGGGCATTTGGGTTAAGGTCAAGAAGCCAAGCGTAACCCAAAGAACTGCTTCTTCCATTGAGGACTTGTAAAGACTGGCTACACCCAAATGGAACATTTGATTGTTGAGCAGACTCTTCTGAAACAGCATCACACCTTGAGTGAAGTCCAAGAGCCGGCATGGCATGGCGTCGGCTCGCTGATTTTGAGGGTTATGTCAGGGACCACCCTTGTTTGTGGAAAATGCCTGCTCATGCCATCTGGATGGCAACTTGCCTCCAAATGGTTTAGAAAGATGTTCTTGTGCCATAGTGTGAATTTCTCCTAAATTCAGGTTTATTTCTTAAAAAAAAAAAAAAAAAACACAAAAAACAAACAAAACAAACCAGAAAATTATGTAAGAATGTTTCACATCTATCACACTTTTGAATTTTTGTAATAATTCTTTTGTGAAGAAAAACTATTATCTTTTTTCATACATCCAGTAAAAAGGCCCATGGAGGCAGTATTAAATGACATTCCAGTCAAAGTTAGAACTTATTCTTGGGCCTTCTAACTTGTATCCACAGCATCCAAATCAGTACCCATATAACTGAGCCTGCTTTTATCTTTCCCCAAGGGATACTCACAGGCCCCTAGGATCAGGTACCAAGCAGGTAGCCTCGCCACAGGGCTCTAGCTCTCCAATTACCATGCTCAAGACTCAACAACATAGCAAACCTGCTTAAAATGCGTATGCTCACTTTTCCCTCAGCGATTCTGTTTCTGTAGTAAGAGCCAGAAAAATCTGCTTTTTAACAAGCAATCCAAGTGGTTCTGACATAGATCATCCATGGGCTTAGACTCTGAGCATCATTGGACCTGATTATCTGCCCTTGGTGGCTACTGAAATAAATCTAAACCAGGTGCCACGTGTACAGTCTCATCACCCTGCCGCATGCAGCCAGAACTTAGGGACAGGGTGCATAACTTGCACTGAAGCCTGTCTCTAATTGTGAAATGAACGAATTGACCACCTTTCAGGTCAAAGCACTTCTGAAGTCCTGTGGGACAAGTCTGGTGAGTTACTCATACTTGGGAAAGGAATGGAGGGGGTCTTGCTGCTTGCTCAGTGGGTGAACACCTCAGAGGCACACACACCATGCTGCTTTAGTTTGGGTCTCTTCACATTGTCATATGTTCACTAATCCTGGTTCCAGAAAGAAAGAAAAATGAAATTAAAAACCACTCCAGACTCATTTCTGCAACCCCTGGGGAGGTGCCTCGGTGACCCTGTGGGAGCCTTCTTTCTATTGTTAGGGCTTCATCCCAGCCCTAACAGCCGAGAAATGTCTCTAGTCCCAGAGCAAAATGAACAATCTCTAGTTTTCTAGAGTTATTTGCCCAGCACTCTGTGGCCCCACCCTTTGTCTTGGGTTCATCCTCTGTGAATTTGTAGTTTTTGCTGGAGCTCTGAGAATTCTAAGCATAAGGAAGCCTCAGCCCTTTGGAGACAGGGTGCTACCTAATGCTTCTGGGCTCTGGTAACACAGAATGTATCAGCTGGAAAGGTAGCCGCCTGGGTAAAGTGCTTGCTCTGCTAGCAAGAGGACCCGAGTTTGGCTCCCCAGCATTCAAGTGAAAAGCTGGGCCTGGCTTCATTTGCTGTAATCCCTGTCCTGATGAGTGGAGACAGGAGGATTCCAGGGGCTTGCTACTTAGTCACCCCAACCAAGCAAAATTCTCCAGACCATCTCAAAACAAACAAACAAACAAACAGACAGACAGACAGACAGACAGCAGAGATCGACGGACAAAGAACCCAACTGTTTGCCTCCATAGATCTACACGTGGGCATGTGCACTCCTCCTTCAAGTGCATACTTGTAAACAACACTCCCAGTAAGAGTGGTCTCTGCTTCTATGATGGTGTCTTCTTGCAGTTCAGGGGAGAAAAATGCTATGTCTTTTGTGGTGGGAGTGGAAGGGCAAATTTCCTCAACAACACCCTTTTGTAAGGCTTATTCATGAGGGAGGGACCCTCAAGGCTTCAACGTCTCCTCAAGGCTCCACCTCCTAACACTGTTACTTTGGCCATTAGATTCCAATCTCTGGATTTTTGAGGGATGCAAACATGAATGTTATAGCACTGATTTTCATAGAAATTGAAGAATCTATATTAGGGCTCCTTTGTTCACAAGTGAGTTTAATTTTAGTCACCTTGATTAAAATGTAATTTATTATGTTAGGTCTGAAAGCATACAATGGAGACCACCATTCTTACACAATAGGCAACAGTGTTTTCTCCAAAGAAAGAAGCCTTAATGTAGGCTTCCCTGGGAAACTGAAACGTTTTCATTCCCAAGGTTTTAAAATGTTTTTAGGGGACCTCTTAATTAGGTGCATAACTGAACCTTCCAGGGATGGAGTCTGGGTGGCTGGATTCAGAACTCAAATACTAGCTCAATTCAAGATGCCTCCCTTTTCTTTCCTTTTAAAAACTGTCTTATAAAAACTTGTTCATTTCACTTGGTAAACTGTGGCAGGCCTCATCTCATCCATCTTTCTTGTGGTTAACTATTCTAAAAAACAAAACAAAATAAAACATCTTGTCTCTGGAAACTTTCACATTATGTCCAACAATTAGAACTGGCCTAGGTTTGGTGCCATTTTTCCCTAAGCAGCTGAGTATCTGGTTTGGTCTGGCCTGGGGCATATGTCCAGCCCTGAGGAGAAGGTAGAGAACCAGGCAGTATATGTACCAGCTTGTTGCTCAACTCTTGATCAAGCAAGGGGCAGGCAGACACTGATATCAGTTTTGTGAAGGCAAATTTCAAAAGAACCCAGTGTTGGGGGATTGTCCATCTTACTGAAGGGAAGCTGTTTTAGGCATGGTGGCATGTGATTGCAATCCAGAGCCATGGAGTCGAGGACAGGCTGGTTGGGGCTTCCTGGCCAGTGAGTCTCGCTTCCTTGCCAATCTCTAGGCCAGAGAAAGACTCTCAAAGTGTAAACTGGACGGAGATTGGTATAAACATCCAGTACTGACCTCTGGCTTCCATTTGCACACATTCACAGTGCTTCCCTCACAGATACACACACACACACACACACACACACGCCTGAGCACACACATAGGCGGGCACGCCCAACCCCCACGGGTTGGCACACACAATCGTATGTATATGCATATAATACATCACATGCACACCCCCATACACACACATAGCAAGCTTGTGCACACATGTAGAGAAGCTGCCTTCAGCATGAGCTCTGAGTCCAGTTATGTCAGTAATTACTTTCATGAGAGTGGCTCGGCAGTATCTCACCGGATGCAGTGTTCATGGCGTGAGTTATTAATGTGGATGGGGGTTTTCAGGTTGCTCTTGCTTAGCATCTGATCCATAACTGGCAGTAATTAGATGGGTCCCCCTTTGACTGATCTTCTCTCCTCATTCCTGGCTATTCTTTTGTTTCCTGAACACAGGCTGCACAGGGATGCCTTGAGGCTGCTGCCTTGAATTTGAGTCCCACATTGCTTTGAATATCACCTTTCTTAGTGAATTTGCCATCTCTCAGTTTCTTTTCTTACTGGTAAAATGAGGTGTGTCTGCCTGGAATGTGGAAGTCACTTGCCCTGGTCAAGCACAGCATAGCAACTTTATTTAAGAGAACTGGCCTGGGCATGAACACGTGAGTGAGCCAAAGAGGGACAGAACCCTGGCTCCCCTGGGCTATGAAGATCCAATGTGTCTCCTTTAAAAACTTTATTATTATTACATGTGAGTGAGAGACTGGTGTGTGTGTGGAGGTCAGAGGTCAACCTGTGAGAATCTGTTCTTCCATGATGTGGACCCTGGGCATCAGACTCAGGTTGATTGGCTTGGTAGCAAATGCTCTTACCCACTGCACCATCTCACAGGCAATGTGACTTTTGTTTTTAATAAAAAAAAATGTGTGCATACATTTTAAAGAGTCAGATTATTTTGCAAAGAACATTAGGAGACAGAATGTTCCCCTGTCTCAGCTACAGCCACCCATTTCACAGAGCTATCATTTAAAGTATGGCAGCTCAGCATATCAGGTTTGTAGCTACAGTTGCTTCTGTTTCTCCATCCTGGATGTCTATCAGGCATTCTCTCTTGTGTTCCTGTGAAGAAGCTAAGGACGTAGTGAGTTCTTTCACTTGCTACTGTTTCTCTATCTTCCTGATATCCCTAAGTTCTCATATCATGTGAGCATAAATTTACATTGATCACATGCTGGGTTCTCTCTCTCTCTCTCTCTCTCTCTCTCTCTCTCTCTCTCTCTCTCTCTGTGTGTGTGTGTGTGTGTGTGTGTGTGTAGGCCAGATGTTGGCATTAGGCATTTTCCTTAGTCATGCTTTTCTTTACTATCTGAGACAAGGTCTCAGGCATTCTCCTGCTTTCCCACACTGGAATTACAGGTGTGTGCTGCTGCTCTGGCGTTCGCAAGGGTGGAGGGGATGAACTCAGGCCCTCATGGTTGTATGGAAAGCACTTAACCAACTGAGCCATCTTGCCAGCCACCATATGCTGGCATTTCCATGACTCTGACTGTAAACCATGAGGCTGCTGGCATATTGTGTTCTTTTCCTCTGATAGAACTTCTCTCTTTCCCCCTCTCTCCCCCTCTCTCCCTCCCTCTCTTTCCCTCTCTCTCAACCTCCCTCTCTTCCTCTCTCTTCTCTTCCTTCATCTCCTCCCTCTCTCTCCCCCCTCTTTCCCTCTCCTCCTTCTCTCTCCTTCCTCTGTCTCCTCTCTCCCTCTATCTCCTCCCTTTCTCCCTCCCTCCCTCTCTCCCTCCCTCTCTTCCCTCTCTCTTCTTCCCCTCTCTTTCTCCCTCTCTCTCTTCCTCCCCCTCTCTCCCTCTCTCCTCCATTTTTTCCTTCGTCTTTCTCTTCTCTCCCTCTCCATTTCTTCTTCCTCTGTCTCTTCCCTCTCTCCCCTCGCCCACTCTCCCTCCCTCCTTTCATCACTTCTCTTTCCTGTAACTTCTCCCTCCTACTTGCCTCCTCTCCTTCCCCTTCCTCTCTTTTCATCTTCTTTCTTTGGTGTTCTGTCTGCTTGTCATTAACTCAACCCCCAGTCCTCTCATCTTGTCTGAACCCCTTCATCTTCTTTAGGAAATCTCTCAAGGATGGTCTCAGGCAGGCTCTCTTGTCTTTCCTTGACAGTAAGACAAGGCTATCAGTGGTGGAATTCATACTTGGGGATGGGCCAAGGAGTGACTGTGGCCTTTCTTCATGTCCCAGATGCACAAGCCCAATGGCAGGAATAATTTTGCATTCATTATGACTCATTAATATGCTTTTTATTTTTTTGTCCTTTCGAGACCTGTGTCCCAAGTACCTTGATATGACAAGCTGCCCATCTAGTCCTGCTTGAATCTCCGCCCACCGCCCTTGATGGCTGATGACAGACTTGGATGGACCCCATGCTTTCTCAGCCTCCAGGGATGTGTCTCCTCACTGCTCAGCCTTTAAGGACACGAATGGGGAAGAGGATCCCAACTGTGTGTTCCTGGTGCATGTGTGAAAAGCAACTTTTTCAAATATTAGAGTAGTTAATTTCTAATAATATTTTTGCTAATTGAACACTCCAAGTGTAGGTGGGCAGCAAGGAAAAATGCTGTGTTTAGAATGAGTTTAACTTTAGAATCTTGTTATAATGTGATTCTGTCCAGAATGGCTTCAACTGTGAGAATACATGTGGTCTTCACAAAGGCTCCTGAGTCATCTGAGAATGGTTGGTTGTCTTAGTTCAGGTTTTATTGCTGTGAAGAGACACCATGACCATAGCAACTCATAAAGGACAACATTTACTTGGGCTGGTTTACAGGTTCTGAGGGTCAATCAATTATCATTATGGCAGAAAGCGTGGCAGCACACAGGCAGACATGGTGCTGGGGAAGAAGGAGAGAGTTCTACATTTCCATCTATGGGCAGCAGAAGAAAGTTGGCTTGAGCTTCTAAGACCTCAAAGCTCACCCTATAGTGACACACTTCCTCCAACAGGGCCACACCTCCTAAAAGTGCCACTCCCTATGAACCAAGCATTCAAAAACATGCATCTGTGGGGGCCAAACCACCATAGTGATGGAATTCTTTAGATCTAGAGGTTGGACCAGTGAGGTTGTTCAGTGGGTAAAGATACCTGCTGCTAAACCTGATGTCCTGAGTTTGATCCCTGAGGCCCACACAGTGGAAGGAGAGGACTCCTGAAAGTTGTCCTCTGACTTCCATACATGTACTATGATAGAGTGTACCTTGAGCCATGAGACAGAATAAACCCTTTGCGTCTTAAGTTGTGCTTGCCATAGGTAGGACTTTTATGACAGCAATGAGTAAAGAATCTGGACAGACCTTAGCAGATTTTCAAAACATTTGTATCATCTTCAAAGACAGCCCTAGAACCCAGCTGGTAGCTGCTTCTCTCCCCACTCTGCCAGCCACTGGCAAACACTGATCCACTTTCTATCTGTGACTTACCTAATCTAGAAATGGAATCCTAATGCAGGTCTTTTGCTATGTACCAGAACTTCCTTTTAATGACTGAATAATACTCTAATACTCTACCATATGGATAACTCACAGTTACCCATGCACACGGTGATGGACATGAGTGTTACCCCACCTTTTGGCTTCTACAGACAGCTGTAGTATAAACACACACACACACACACACACACACACACACACACACACACACACACACATGTTTCCATTTCTTTGTAGAATGTATATTGAGGTTGGAATTGTATGCTTACATTATAAGGATATACTTAGCTTTTTGAGAATTTCCCAAATTATTTTCCACAGAAAACAATGCTTGGGTGCTCACAGGTCCACAAGAGGGCACTGGATCCCCTGGAGCTGAAATTAAGGACAGTTATGTTGTCATATGGATTCTGGGAACCAAACCAGGATTCTCTACAAGAGCTCCTCTCCTGCTGAGCTATCTCTCCAATCCCAGTTATTTTATTTTCCAAGACAGCATCCTTTCTCTAAATCGGACCTCACCACTTTGGCTGGGAGGATTGGCTGTGAGCTCTGGGGATCCCCCTGTCTCTGCCCCATTAGCATTGGGTAAACTCTCCTAGTCATACCAGCTTTTACGTGGGTGCCGAAAATCCAAACTCAGGTCCTCATGCTTACAAGGCAAGTACTTCACCCACTGAGCCATCTCCTAGCTCTGCTTTCCAATTTAAAAAACATGGCCACCCTAGCAGATATAAAGTGGTTCCGAGGTAGATTCTCAATTTTCATTTCCCTAAGAGGCGCATCTTTTTGTGGGGCTTCGAGTGTCTGAGCACCTTCTGCATGGGAGCTTTCCGTAATAGATGTGTTGTTAGCTAAGCATTTTAGCTAATATTCTCAGAATTCAAGAAATTCTATGAAGCCCTTATAATGTGATTTTTTCACCATAACCAATAAGTGGACAGGACACTAGTGGAAGGGGAGGTTTGAGAATAACAGAACAAACCCCAGGATTCTGCTCAGTTGTAGTTTGCTTATCTCTACTGGGTGAGGAGGTTTTGAAAACAGTCTTCCACTCTGGACAGGAAACTCCAGCTTTTGAAGTTCAGGTATCCTTTATGGTGAGTCTCTGGGTGTCTGTTGTCCTTCTGAATTGGTGTATTGGTATATTAAAACAGAGGTGGCACTGTGCGGAGGAATGAGGTCACCTGAGCCATTACTTCCATAGGTGAACTGCTGAATTCAATGGCAGCATCCTGACTCATCCAAGTGCTTCCTTGTAGTAAACTCCGGTGATTTTTAGATCTCCCAGAGTCCTGAACCAGCTACTTTAGACACACAGTGAATTAACTGTGGGGCAGAAGGATGATGTGTTGGAACATGATTCAAAGTTGACCAGTGTCTTTACCTCTATGTTCGGTTAGGGTGTGACAAGCCCTACTTAGCTTTCTATGGCTCCCTCCCCCTACAGTGAAGTTCTGTGGTACTCCTGAAGATCTTCAATGTCTGTCATTTCATAATTCCCCCCCCTACTCATGGGCTTAGCTCCAGACTGGACCCCACTATCCCATATTCTGGTTTGAACTTGCCAAAGTACTCTGACTCGGCCTTGCTCATGGAGCAGAACAGATGTGTCCATGGTCGGCCTGGCAGCCTGCTTCTTCTCCCTACAGAATACCTATCCCTGCTTGTCTCTTGTGTGTGTCTAGCATACATTCATTTAACAGCTAGTCACTAATGCCCATCTCAGAGGGGGCTCCAGTAGAGTACTGCTTCCTGGTGCATAGGCATATCCCTTAGGGCAATACTCACTTTCCTTGTTGCTGTGACTGAATACCTGAGAAGAAGGAACTTAAAGAAGAGAGGGTTTATGTTGCCTCACAATTTGAAGGGATACAGTCTCCATGCCAGGGAAGGCATGGCAGTAGGAGCCAGAGGAGCTGGTCATGTTATTCTCATAGCGTGGAAGCTGGAAGTGAGCAGGAAGCGTGGCTCTGAGCCAACCACGGTGTTTTCACTTATCCCAGCAAGTCTGTACCTCCTAAAGGTTCCAAACCTTCTCAAACAGCACCACCAGCCAGGGAGCAGTGTTTATACCCAAGGCCTGTGGAGACCTTTACATTCAAACTGCCACAATTGGCTTTCCTTTGGTGCCACCTGTAATGTTCTGTTATTCTGTAACCTCTCCTTAGAAAGCAAAATCTCCAGAGAGCTCAGGTGGTCTGTTCTTTGCACCTCGTCCTGGAGCTCTGGGCAGTGTTTGCCCAATGAAGGATGTTTCTAAACCTGGGCTCCACGAACTCAGATCCTGGGAAAAGTAATTCAAGTGTGGACTTGGTGGCTCTCCTGTGTACAACATCCGTAAGCAGTACAGAGTTGGCTGAGTTGGATCCTGGAGGAGGGAGGCCTGGACTCCCCGATGCTCTTGGTGACTTCCTGCCTGATACCTGGAGATGTTGCTGAGGTTCATATTCTAGGGCTTGAGAGAACCCAGGCAGGCAGAACTTCTGTTGTGACCTTAGCATGGACTTAAGCTGGTAGCTTTTCCATTTGGGACTTTATGAAGTCCTTTCTTCTCTCAATAACAACCTTTGGACTTGCAGCAAGTCAAAGGAAGTCATCAGAAAGATTCCAAGGACTATGTCCAGGGCACAATGCATACCTACAGCAGTCGGTACTGGTGGTGGCTGTAGGATAGTAGGATAGTGTCTCTCTCTCTCTCTCTCTCTCTCTCTCTCTCTCTCTCTCTCTCTCTCTCTCTCTCTCTCTCTCTCTCTCCTTTTTCTTCTGTCATGGCCGCCTTGGATCCTAAACCATTGGCTCATGCTGGCTCACCTGCCATGCTATAACAGTATAGAAGCAGTCTGGCTTTATAACACCAGCCATTGCTGCTTTTATAGTTTAGCATTCAGGACCCCAGACAAGAGATTATTTCTCAGCACCGTCGGGAGCTGCACTCTAACAAGCTTGCATTATACATTCCGCAGCTGTTCGTGGCTTCCCGATACCTGCAGCTGTTGCTGTGAGCTCCGTATGGACATGAGTGAGCACATGCTGGTGCAGGTGCCAAGGCTACATGCAGAGAAAAAGGCTATGCATCACATTCTTCATAGAATTCTGGCCCCTGGAAACACATTAAGAAGCCCCACAGCGTGTGTCTGGCAAGGCTATTACAGCTACCAGAGGATTTTTGGTTGTGCAGCTACACATGTCTGGTGTTCAATCTAGTCAACAGGTTTATAAAGGTTTTATTTTGGTATTCAGGTTAGTTAATATCTGTTTCCCTGATAATAACTTTCCTGGTAGTTGTTTTTTGTTGCTGAGAGAATCCCAACAAACACTGTGGAGGGACATGGCCACTGTGGAGGGACATGGCCACTGTTTCAGTATTATGTCAGACGTTGGCTCTTGGTCTGAGGTCTCCATGCATTAGTATGTGAAGGAAGTGTTTATTGATTCCCGTCTTCTGAAGTGAATTATCATGGGTGGATGCTAGTCTGGAGTTTTACATTTGACCTTTTCACTAGCTACTAAAAATAATTTAATTACATGTTTATTTATAACTGTTCTCAAATGTAAACTATATTCATATATTCCTCTTTAGGAATCTCCCACATTACTGCAGTTGTGGTGGTGTTGTTTTTATTGATTTATTGCAACGTTGGGAACAGAACCCAGGCTTCCTGACTGAGCCTCATCCCATCCCTCTGTTTGTATTTAGAGACATTGTGCCAGATAGCTCTTGTCAACTTCATTTTTAGGCAACTACATCCTCTTATTTGTTCATGTTACATCTTTATATATTGTGTGTTTAGTAACTTCAGTGTTATTATTTTTGCATTTGTGCAGCACGTTAAAGCTTGTAGGAAA
This sequence comes from Arvicanthis niloticus, assembly GCF_011762505.2. NCBI lineage: Eukaryota > Metazoa > Chordata > Mammalia > Rodentia > Muridae > Arvicanthis > Arvicanthis niloticus. The sequence continues at coordinate 2,505,028 of NC_047672.1, forward strand.
AAGGAATTGTGAATTCCCAAGTCCACGTGCTCCGCCTTTCACACTTGTGCACACATATCTTTACTGGCATTCTTTATTCCCGTGGGTTCAAGTTCCAGGCAGTGCCTTTGGAGAGTCTTTCTTCAGTGTCTCTTGCAGGTCTGGCAATAGCAAATTCCTTTCGTTTCTGTTTTTCTGGCAAATCTTCTCCTCCAATTAAGACATTCTTACATCACACAGTTTACGCATTTCAAGGTGTAGAGTTCAGTGGTTTCTGAAAATGTATGTGATCATGAACACAGTCAAATTTAGACTGTTTTCATCACCACAGAAAGAATTCATATTCAGGCATGTCTAACCTGCTGCCCAGGGCTGCATACGGTGATAGTTACAAACAGCCCAACCTTCATCATAGCCTACTTAAACGCTAGGAGATTGTTATTTTTACAATTTTTGTTTGTTTGTTTTTTGGCAACTCAAGTAGATGGCTCTTGTGCATGAACTCTAGGTGATGAAATCATGTCACAGTGTTAACAAGTGGGACACATCTGTTCAAGCACTTTAGCTATCATGCCCCTAGATCTTTACTGAGTTTGATAAGAGCTGTTTTGGTCTAGCTCAGATCTGAATTCTGCTGGATGATTGTTTTGGATCAGAAGGTCTGTGTAAGGTTCTAATGATTTTGTTTGTGCCCTGGAATCTCAGCTGAGAAAAGTGTAAAGTAACTGGTGCTCAGAGAATCAAAGCATCCACACCGAGCAGCTTGTCAGTCTACCCTCCTTGTCGGAACGAGCTTTGACCGCCACTGAAACCCACACAGGCAAGATGAGTGGTCGGCCATGCACTCACTTGACAGAGTTAAATGGCCATTGTTTGCAACGCAGTTTCCAGCTGGTTTCCATGAAAGTCTGAATAGGAAAGGCCTCCCTGGTGGGTCTGTTCTAAATGTTACTGTATCTGCTATTTTGCCCCAAACAGTAAGGCTTTCTGATTTCCCCTGGAGGCTGGCATCATTTTCTCCCTACTCTTTCACTTCAACTTTTTGAAGCCATCCAGGCTTAGGATTTCTTGTGCTGATACATTTTTTTCCAGGATGACAGTTTTGTAGTTTTGCTGGGGGGAGGGGGGTGAGTGAATATGTTTTCTCCTTCATATGCCTTTTTTAGTTTTCATTGGTTCCTGGTCATTAAATTTGCCTCAGGATAAAGGGTGGTCTGGCTATGTACCGGCTTTTTACCAATATTCAGAAAAGCTGTTAAATCCTGGAATCTGAACGTCTAGAGTCCTACCATATCATGATTTATGTGTAAGCCAGTCTGGATGTCTGTGTCTTACATCTGTCCCTAATTGTGATGATTTGAAAAAATCAGAAATCCCCTAGATAGAGTATATGATCTAGGAAGGTGATGTCAATTCAAGACCCTTTGTAACATGAATGTTTCTACAATAATAAGGCCTTAAATTATTTTCCTTCCATTGAAAATCAACCATTGAAACAATGTTTAATATCGTCAAACTTTGACTTTCTGCCATGAAGGTCATAGTAAGTCAGTAGCTCTGAAATCTATGGAGGTGTTTGAAGGAACTTTCTACTTTCATATTGTCATACGGCCTGCCCATATGGTCACTTGTCATTGCTGCCTCCCTTGGACAGACCTACTCTGAGAAGAAGAAACTCACAGATGGCTAATCTATGTATCACTCTCAGAGTTCAGTGCCCTTGCCATGACTCCTGGAAACTAAGTACTTCTTGGAAAATTCTATGAAAAAAAAATTCTCATTATTGCTGCCAGCCCTGCATGGGTTCCATTGCACAGGTCCCCCCACCCCCCGAAAATTATAGCTTACCCAATGAATGCTTTAGGTAATCTTATATTATTTTATTATTTTTTATTTTTGTCACCTTGACAAAGTCCCTGACATAAACAGCTTAACGGAGGAAATTCTTCTTTTAGTTCATGGTTTCAACAGTGTTGGTCCAAGGCTGGCTCCATGGCTATGGCCTGCAGCTAAGCATCATATCAGTTAACACAATTGAGCCAACCAGCCCATCTCATGGTGGACAGGAAGCAGAGACAGAATGCCTGGGTTCTCAGGTTTTGGCCTTCCAGTGCCATCATCCATCTGGGCTTCCAGACTATGTGGAATTGCTGGCGTTCAGAGCAAGTCTTTTTTCCCTTGGTCAGCACTGTCCACCATGGTCACACATTGTCCCTTGCCTACACATTTGGCAGTGCAACGAAGCTGATGGCCAACACTAGCCATGATGGTCAGGTAAAACATATTCACAAACATGTATTCAGACCATCGCATCCTAAACCAGGTAGTAAATGTGTGGGTACCAAACACATGCTCAGATCCATCCCATTCCATCCCAGGTAGTAAACGTGTGGGCACGCTGGACACCCACCAGCTCCCTTCAGCTTCTGAGACTTGGCCTGTGCTGTACCTTTTAATCTCAAACACTCCTGCTTATTTCTCCTTATTCCAAACGGTTGGTACTCATATTTCAAGGTCTAATATGAATTCTGCCTCTTCCATGGAACCTGTCTGATCACGGCACCCTCCCGTGAGCTATGTTCCTGGTTGTACTCACTCCACTTAACGTCTTTGCCATCCACTTGAACACTTGAAACAGCTTGACTTATCACACAGCATCCCACTACGTGGCTGGAAGGCAGAATGGCACCTGCATTGCTTGTAGAATTCAGCAAAGGGCAGACAGTAAGTGTGCCTTTGAACTGTAAGATTTCAGAGGGAAACTTTGTCTTTTCATGCCAAAATTCAAATTTGCCTTCTTTTTGTTTTTACATTTGTCTATTTATTGTTATTGTGTGGTAATGTATGTATGTAGGTCAGCATGCACACACCTGGGCATACATTTTAAGGTCAGAGGACAATTTGCAGGAGTCAGATTTTTACTTTTAGGTGTGGGTCCCTGGGATTGAATTTAGGACGCTAGAGTTGGTGGTAAAAACCTTTATCTCCTTTCTTTATTTTTAAAGTCAGTTCTCCAACACAAATTTATGCTGTTGTCACATTACCCAGCCCCGGGCAAGAGCCGGCACAGTGTGCTTTGTGGGGTCTGAAGTGAGTCTGTGTTGGCTGTCACAGATGCATTTGCCTGCCCCCTTTATCTATGGTCTTCATTTTAATTTGTTTTTAATTGCCTATTTAACACACCTAGCAATTAAGGTGAAATGGCTCTTTGACAAATGTGAGTGCTTTTAAATTAGTGCTAATTGCTTTTGTTAATTAAAAGTAATGCTTTATATTGTGTTATTGGTATTCTCCTATATAAAGCTGGATTAACGACTTCCAATCAATTCTCTACAAACACTTTTCTCTGCAATTGCTGGGACTTTGGGGCCTTCTGCTTCTGCAGAATGAGGGCAATGGCCTGGCCTTCAAAGTAAGTTCAATAGGAGACATCTGAAACTGACTCACCAACGTGAAAAGCCCACCAGGAGTTTCTGCGGAGGGCAGTTTGGGCTGATGTGCCAGCCAGAGTTCCAGCAAATGACATTCATAGGCCAGGACCATTGGAGGGTAACTTCACAGAGGGAAAGTCCTGAGCAGAGATAATGAGAGCAAAACAGAGGCCATTGATACCTGTTGTGGACTGTCATTGCTGCCTTTGCATCAGAACAGCCTTGAGTACCAGAAGGAGGCTCTCAGAAGACCATGCTAGCATTATCTTCCTTGTGGAAGCAGAGGCAGTGCAAAAGGCTGGGGTCTACCTGTTCCCAAACAGTTTACTATTGCTGGGCTGGGAGCTTTGACCTTATAACTGCTCTTAAGTTGCTCATACTCTGTAAATAACCAGACTAGGCCCTGGTAAGGTTGCTTCTTTGGTCTGTTGTTGGTTCCCTATGCAGGAGAGAATAAACTTTGTTCATGTATCCCTTCAAAAGTCATATAACACCACCTTTAGGTCAGAGGGGTAAGAGAAAGGATGCCTCCTGCAACTAGAGATCAGACAATAGTGTGGGTTAGGAAAGCTTGTCCTACAAACTCTGTCTATGAGCAAAGTTTCAGGCTATAGAAACTCTATAGATATAGAAATGGGGTATCAACTTTTCTTTACTTGCCTACTTCCCCAAGAACATAGGGTGAACTTGCATATGGGTCAGAGAAAGTGATGACATTCATCCAAGTCAGACTTCTGGGACAGTGCACAGAAGACCTACTCTAAATAACCAGATGAGAACATCTGGGTGAGTTCACCCCTGAGAAGGTGGAAATTTCCTCTCTCTCAACAGTCATTAATTACCTGTAGTTTTGTCCAGGGTGAGACCCCTTGAGGTTTTCCCTTTCTGCAGCAGTCTGAGATATTACCATTGTTCAAGTCTTGTTTATGCAGCCATGTCATTGCCATTTCCAAGAGACACGATCTCACAGCAGACTCCTTGGTTTTCTGTCCTTACAGTCTTTCTGCCCTTCTTCTGTGATGTTCTCTGAGCTTTAGGGCAGAGGCGGTGTTGCAGTTGTATCCATTAGTACTGTGATCCCCATGATCCATTGATCTCTGCATTATGACCAGTTGTAGCTTTCTCTTATGGTCTGCTTACACTGTGGAGAGAGGCTTCTTTGATGAGGTATGAAAACTGCACTATTGTGGATGTAAGGATAAGTTTAAGAATGGAGATAGGAATTATGCTGGCCTAGTAAAGTGCTAAGAGGTTCTCTTCTGGGACCCATGACTTCATTAGCCTTCAGTAGTTGACTAAGTGTCTAGTACCAGGCATGATTTCCTTCCTGTTGAGTGGTAAGGCCAGTTAGGTACCTGTTGGTTACCTCCAAGATATGAGTGTCACTGTTGCACTGTTAAGGATGACTTGTCATGATGGTCATTATCAGAGTCACAGCTAGAAGGGGCCAATGATTGTTTCTCTCCATCAGAAAACTAATAAGTACTTTCTGGGACTCTGAAAGATAGATAGAAGAAAGAAGGCTTTCAGGTCTCATCAAGCTCAAATCTTCTGAGTCTTGTGTCAAAAGTGTGTGGTGTCTTCAGTAACAGGGACTTAATTTCACCTTCTGAGCGATGACCATGCCCAACAGCAATAGCCTATATTACTTTTGGAGTCACTTGAACTACCCTAACCAACAACTCAAAAGGGGGAACACATGGTTAGAGGAGAATGTCATTGGAGGTGGGCAGAGAAAGAAAGCAATGGAGGGAAGTGGGAGTGTAGGGGAAAGGAGAAGGAAGAAGGCCGGGAAGGGGAGGGGGAGGGAGAAAAAGAGAGCGCACATCACTGATTCTGTTCATGTTTGTTAGAAATTTATACATGGTTAGCAACACATGTTTGAAGAAAGCAAAATGATTTCAAGACCTTGTAACATTTAGCAAATTTTATTGGTTTTGTTTTTGTCTTTTTGATTCCAATAGTGTGTGTGTGTGTGTGTGTGTGTGTGTGTGTGTGTGTGTGTGTAACTGTGCATGTGCAGGCCAGAAGTCAACCCTGGGTATCTTTTTCAACTACCCTTTACCTTACTTTTTTGAGACAAGATCTCTGTTTAGTAAGCCTAGGATTCTCCAATCTTTGCATCCCCACAGCTCAGATCACAGGCAGGCACTGTGGAAACTGGCTTTTACTCGGGTGCTGGGGATCCAAACTCAGGTCCTCCTGTTTGCATGCTAAACACTTCAGTGATAGAGCCATCTCCAGGCCCTACTTCTTAGCCCTCGAGTGAGTTAATGAACACATAGTTGGCCTTAGTTTTATCAGAGACAACAGACTAAATATGAAAATTGAACTCATGTAAAAAAAATCTCATCATTGCTATAATTTTTTTAAAAAAAAATAAGGTTACTTTTAAATTACTATATGTTACAAAGATGTGTGGTTGTACTCAACAAGAATGACAGGCCACATAGTTGATAATGATGCTAACAACTACAGACAAATTGGTGACCTATTTACTTTTTTAAGTTGAATATTTTCCAACTGTTATAACGAGAAAGACAACAATGATACACCAAATGTCATTGTTGGGAGTTTCATTTACGAGACGATGACTTTAATTTTTGAGGACTCTCCTAACTTTTATAAAAGGAGCAGAAATTGATGCTCGGCTAACACATTGAGACATGGCTTATGTCATTCAATCACGAAGCAGTACCTCGACATATTTAACATATGTATTACATCATCTAAGCTGAAAATTTCTTGTTGGCAAACTGTTCCAAGGCCTTCCTTTTGTGAAGGGTTCTGTAAAATGGGCACACACTAGAGTAGGTTGTAGGTGTTTTCTGTTTGCCATGACTGACTGCATGTGGCTTGTAGGAGACCATTTCCACCCCCTCCTAATATATGAACATTTTATTGGATAAGTTAGAATTTCTAAAGCTTTTGACACATGGATACAGCTGAGCTACCCAAGAGGAGGAATGGCTTCCTGCTCTAAGACTTTAGTTATTTCCTTATCATTATGGTACATCTCAAGCCTAAATCCCTGGAAGATTGGTTTGTAGAACTTGTTGAAGGGCAGGTGGCCCACGTAACCTTGAAGAATCTGTGGCAAACCCAGCCATCTATGCCTTTTCTTGGCCCCACCTCCTTTTTTAAAGGTATTTTTTGTATGGGTAAGTTGTCTGTATGTATGCATGCTGCATCATGTTCCTGCAGGGCCTGCAGAGATCAGAAGAGGGCATCACTCAGGACTGCAGTTACAGAGAGTTGTGAGCCACCAGTGGGTGTTGGCAACTGAACCCTGCCTGGTCTCTTGAAGAACAGGTGGTTTTAACCACTTGGCCATCTTTGTTCATAAAATGTTCATATATTTGGAGGGGGGCAGAATGATCAACAAGCCACATGCAAACACAGTCATGGCAAACAGAAAACACCTACAACATCCCCATGGTTTTTCTTACACAAACACCCTGCTTTATTGTCAGTAACTACTTCAGTCCTCTTGTACTGGTTCTCAGAGAGCTGTGTCTCCTGCACATCCACTATGACAATTGATGTCTGATTCTGAGCAACCCTGGTTGGATGGCTTTCTCTCACCATAAATTACAATAGATGGTTGAACCAATGTAACATACCCGAGCATGGAAGGAAAATAGTAGTTCTGTTCAACAAGTCAATTTATCAATTCGACAACAGACTGAATATCTTTATTTCTACAGCCCTTTCCTTTTGTGTGTGTTGTATGGAACTGTCATGTTCAGTAAGTGTTGGCATTGGTAGGATTCATGTTGTTGACGCCCCCCCCACAGTGTCCCTTCTGTGCTCTCAACCCTATGGCCAAATGTCATCTGCTTCCAGGAAGGAATTATCTAAAAAGCAAACCTGTGTGAAGAAATGTAAGTAAGAACAGGTTTGAGTTATATTTATTGGTTTTGGAGTCTTAGCTTTTGTTAGTGTAAGAAATCGGTGTGTAAGCATGGTGATCTGCACAGACTTCCATTTTCAGACAAATACTACACAAATGCTATACTTCCGTTCTCTGGTTCTGGCATATGTTTACTTAGAGTTCTTTAGACATACAAAGACAATAGAATTATATATATATATATATATATATATATATATATATATATATATAAACTTATATAGGACATAAAGCAGAAACTAAGGGAAGGAAAGCAATTAGAGGGGGTATTGGGGGAGGGGACCGAGCTGGGGAGAACTGTGCTCAAAGTCCATGGGATGTGTGGAGGGAATTCTCTCTTTGACAGCAAACACTACGTGAGAGGAATGTATGATAATAAAAAAAACCAGTTCTTGAAAAGGATTACAAAAGATTTGCATTGGCTCAATGTGAACTGAAATTCTGCAAGTTGCTTACAACACCAGCATTCTAGCCTAAATCCTTGTATCTAAATTGTGGTCCCAGGTGTGTCCCTCGAGTTCAGCCTTGGCTTATGGTATTATAGAGGCATTGTGCTGTGTTCAAAAGACACTGTTGCATTGTGCTGCTGCTAGCATCATGGTGGCCAGGGCCTCTGACCTCTCCGCACTCTGTGGGTCTAAGATCTAAGCATAGGACAAAGTTGTCAGGTACCCTCTCTCCTTATCCCAGTCTACCACACCCCAATAAGAAGGAATCCATTTTTAGACACTTGAAGTGGCAGACATTCCCCTTACCCCCTGGGAAGATAATTGATTTAAGTTAGGAGTGGCCCTTAATGGGAGTAGACAAGATGTTCTGCTCTGCTGGGACACTTTTTTTTTTTTTTTTTTTTTTTTTTTTTTGATCTTTCTGCCACCCCATCCTTCAGTGAAACTCAGGGCCAGGTCTTAGGTCACCTGTGACATTCTTTTTAACAAATTCTCTCTCTGTCTGTCTGTCTCTCTCTCTGTGTGTTTATGAATGTGTATGTCTCTGTGTGTATTTGTATATGTGTGCATGTGTGTGCCTGTATGGTATCTGCATGTCTGTTCAGGTACCCACAAAGGCAGAGACCAGAGGCTTTTGCTCCCCTTGGACCTGGGGTTACAGGCTGTTGGGGGATGCTCAAATGAGATGCTGGGAACCAATTCCAAGAGCAGTCTCTGAGCCATCTCTCCAGACCCACATCTGTGATATTCCTGTGATACTTGAGTCTCCCTCCCAAGACAAGTGTGATACATTCATGGTTTGTTGTCTTCTCTCAGCGACTTCTACTTCTATATGTTGGTCCGTTCTTGTGTGTGCCAGTGTTTGAGAGACCTACCAGCTGCCTTCCTTTGTTCTTTCATAATGAAGGAGAAATATAAGACCGAGACATTATGTACATGCACAGGTGGGGGTTGAGGTGTAACTTTAGTGAACACCTGCATTTGAAGAAGGTGCAGCTAGAGTTCATGGGCCTTGTAAGCCAGAAAGGACCCTTTGTGATCAGTGGAAAAGTGACTCAAGCTCACTTCCAGGCAGAGACCACAGTACAGTTAGACAGGCAGCACTCTCCAAATCAGGTCCCATGGGAAAACCCAGGCAGTGTTGGGTCGCAGTGGGTAGGCACTGATCTGGCTTCCATGAGAGTCTGCTTCGTACATGCTCTGGGTGGACTTTCATGGTTGCCTCATTGCCTGTTTTTCCAAGATGGTCAAACTTGCAGTGGGGGCTTGTCTAGCCCTTAGTGGCATGCACTGGGGTGAAGCCTTTATTCTGGCTTCAGTCCTGTGAGAATCTGGGCTTCTAATAGCATTCATTATGAACAGTTACTATAGTTTTCTGAGTCATTTGCTTTCTGAAAAGATGGTTATATGAAGGGGTGAGGAGCCTTTGACAGCATAACAGGAGTCTTTTAAGCTGTGACATAGGAGGCCATCCATAGGCTGTGAAGGCACACCAAAGTCGCTGGAGTGAGAAGCATATATGCCATCATTAGCAGACCTCATGGCATTGCTTTCTGTATAATTTGTATTGGCAGGCACTGTAGCAATGCTTAGGCATGCCCAAGTATGCCCTGTTGATTTGCATTTCCCAGGGCCTCACTGTGGGGGTGCCTATCTCATTACCATTCTGCTGGGTGTCAGCATTTTTTTTGTGATACAATTAGAGGCATGTAATTCCCAGAAGAAATGAGCTATCTGGAATACTGTGAGATGTGTAATTCAATATTATATGAGCCTGTAACCTAATTGAGTTTCAAGAAACAAACAGTCAGGAGTTTGGGCTGAATAACCTGCCACACCAATAACATGCCTGACTTCTGGTATCTTTGCTGGTAGTGTAGAGTGAAAAATTATAAAGGCCATTTTATGAAATATGTGTAGATTCCTTTGCCCTTAGACCTGGGCAGAAAAATGCAAGTTCCAGAAAGTGGAACTGAATGTAAGATTTTCACTACCCCAGGACACATTCCAGGTGAAGGACATTGCCCCTGAATCAGAGGACACTTGCTGGATTACATTCCTCAAGCCTCAGGCAGCAGGCCCACCTGTGGGTATGTGTGTGTGTGGGGGAGGGGGGGCCGAAGCAGGAAGACACATTCCCAACCATAAAAAATACAAGCCATCTAGGTGGGGCTGTGACTGGAGGAAGTGAGAAATATTTTGTAATGACGGTATAGGGGACAGTGACATGGTAAGACCACATTTTTTAGAAGAATGAGTGTGCAGAGTGATTTTCACATGACTCTAGATCATTTGGGCTAGATTCCTCTGAAATGTTCTACTGTTCTTGGTTACCCCTCCCTCCCTTGGTCTTCCCAGTGCTGTGTTCAAAATTTGTAAAACAACCAATCATATGTAACCATGCCAAAATGCAACCATTCATGTGTAACCGCACGAAAATGCCTTCCTTTCCCCACCCCATGCTATAAAAGACCCCTTAGCCCCGCCACTTGAGGCCAAACCTTGCTCTTCAGAGAGAGAGCTTGTGGTTTGACCGCGTGCCAATTTCCCTAATAAAGCCTCTGCTGATTACATCCAGGTATGGTTTCTTGTGATCTTTGGGTGGTCGTGATTTCCTAAGACTTGAGGAAGGGTCTCCTGAGTATGGGGGTCTTCATTAGGAAGTGTCACCTAACACAGGGACTGGCAAAAGACACACATACCTATACTTTTGGACTCAGAATAGTCATCCCAACTAAGCAAGAAGAAAAGTGAAGGCCTATGTGAGCAGGTAGGAATGAGATTGGTTTGTTCTTCTGTTTCCCTGTTATTCAGATTGAGCCAGAGCTGAATTCCATTCCTGTCCTTTCAGAACACACCAGTTCATTTGATACTTTCTACTCTTCAATGGAATGTACCAAGCCCCCTTTTCGTTAGTCTTCAGGTCATTTTCTGAGACTGAGGGGGATGGTATTGCTGAAGAGATTGTGTAAATGAGGGGCTCAGCACCTGTAGGTGTGACCTAGAGCTGGGGAAAGCATCTTGAGGCTGCATCCTCTTTAACAGCAAGGAATGGGCCATCTACCAAGAGCTGCATCAGTCTGGACAGCCCCAGTCACAATATGTTCATCTGACCCTCTCTAACTGCAGTGTGGCCCTGCAAAGTCATTGTGTGGCAGGTGCTACCTGCTGCCACTGTTCCCTCTCTTGGGCTGGAGCTGTTCCATGTTCTTCCTGCTCCCAGACTTGGATCTACCATTGCCCTGCTCTTTGTCTCTCACCCATGACGAATGTTCTGACTCTTCAGTGGGTTAGTCTGTTAAGCACCCCAGTGTACAGATTACTTAAGAGTGTGCCCCTAGCTGGGCAGTGGTGGCGCACGCCTTTAATCCCAGCACTTGGGAGGCAGAGGCAGGTGGATTTCTGAGTTTGAGGCCAGCCTGGTCTACCGAGTGAGTTCCAGGACAGCCAAGACTACACAGAGAAACCCTGTCTCGAAATCAAAACAAAACAAAACAAAACAAAGAGTGTGCCCCTATTTGCTCTGCAATAGGAAACAGCATCAGATGGTGAGTCCCAGTGTGTTTATGTAAAAACAAAGAAATTAAGTCTATTTCACAAGTGCCTTGAGATAGCTCAGGTCCAACTACAGATGAGAGGCAATCTCTGCACCCTTGGGTAATGCTTGCTTGTGCTCTATCCCCACCTAAGCCAGAAATTTAGAGTGAAAATTAACAGCCAGCTTACCTAATAACCTGAAGACATGACAAGGTTATGTGCCTGAAAAGCTTTAAAATGAACATGACGGGATAAAGAAAATGTGGTACATCTATGCAATGGAATACCACTCAGCTAGTGAAAACAAGGACATCATGAATTTTGCAGTCAAATGAAAGGACCTAGAAAATATCATTCTGAGTGAGGTAACCCAGATCCAAAAGAACATGCACGGTATGTACTCATAAGTGGATACTAGCCATAAAGCACAGGATACCTAGGCTGCACTCCACATACCTAAACAAGTAGGAAGGCCCAAGAAAGGATGCTCAGATCTCACTTAGAAGGGGTGATAAAATAGTCATAGGAGGCAGATGGAACTAGGTGAAAGAGGGGATGGAGAATAGAGTGGGGTGAGGTTTGGAATGAGATATGGCGAGAGACAGGAGAGTAGAGTGGGGTGAGGTTTGGGATGAGATATGGCGAGAGACAGGAGATTAAATGGAGATCTGTGGCTTGGGGGTGGGTGTGGGGGCATCTCTAGGTCATGCCAGAGACCTGGGGTAGAAGTGGCTCCCAGGAGTCTATAGGGGTGACTTTAGCTGTGACTAATAGCTGTATAGTTATGGAACATGAAGAGGCCACTTTCTGTAGTCAGGCAAAACCTCCAATGGACAGATAAGGACACCATCCCACTCACAAAACTGTTGACTCAAAATTTGTTCTGTTTATAAAAAAGGCAAGAACAATGATGGAGCAGAGACTGAGGGAATGGCCAACCAATGACTGTCTCAAATTGAGACCCATCCCATGGGCAAGAACGGACCCATGACACTATTAATGATAGTCTGTTATGTTGCAGGAGCCTAGCATAACTCTTCTCTCAGAGGCTCCACCCTCTCAGAGAGCGTTGACTGAAACAGATGCAGAGACAGACCCACAGCCAAACATTGGATGGAGCTTGGGGACTCTCAGGTAAGAGTTAGGGGAATGATTGAGGGCCCT